>NC_091237.1:19784415-19996915 GCF_040958095.1 Procambarus clarkii | reverse complement strand
GGACCAATGTTTCCGCGGCCGTCTCTGAGGTCTGTTCAGAGGAAAGCGCCAAGCCATTACGACTATATAGCACTGGGAAGGGATCAGGATAAGGATTTAGGATGGGACGGGGGGAAGGAATGGTGGCCCAACCTCTTGGACGGTCGGGGATTGAACGCCGACCTGCATGATGCGAGACCGTCGCTCTACCGTCCAGCCCAAGTGGTTGGACCTTGCAACAGTGAGCTTCACTAAAGTTGGCAAACCTCTCTCTGGTCGCATCAATTCATATCTTGCTTTTCCTAAATAGAGGTTTTCATTGTACTGGCCCTCCCTACCTTGAGGCTACCTTGAGGTGCTTCCGGGGCTTAGTGTCCCCGCGGCCCGGTCGTCGACCAGGCCTCCTGGTTGCTGGACTGATCAACCAGGCTGTTAGACGCGGCTGCTCGCAGCCTGACGTATGAGTCACAGCCTGGTTGATCAGGTATCCTTTGGAGGTGCTTATCCAGTTCTCTCTTGAACACTGTGAGGGGTTTGCCAGTTATGCCCCTTATGTGTAGTGGAAGCGTGTTGAACAGTCTCGGGCCTCTGATGTTGATAGAGTTCTCTCTCAGAGTACCTGTTGCCTGTTCCCTGACTAAGCCTACTCTCAACTGTGTACAGTTTGATTGTTTATCAGTCACACGTCCCAAGTATTTCAATTGACAGACTGCACTTCCTGCACTTCACTAGACATTTATTTCACGTATAATGAAATATATTTCATTATACGTTGAAATTCCCTTCCCTCTTTTCACGACCTTAACTTTACTTAATATTCGCGTTTAATAGTGTTCTTCAACACATCTCAAGAACATTAAAGTATCTATATTCTTACCTTGACCTCTCTCATGACCTCTTATGTTTATAACTTTATAAAATAATGTTTGTTAATGTGTTTATCTGTTTAATGTTGGAGGTCAGACGGTTGTGGTCAGCCACACGCAACTTTCCATCGTCAATTGTGATTGAATTGAAATTGAAATTGAAATAAGTTTATTGAGGTAAAATACAGACAAAGGGATGAGGTAGCTCAAGCTATTCTCACCCCGTTCAGTACATCGTGTTAATACATACATATACACACATCACAAACAATAAACATATTACCAAACATTCTGAGAGATAAACACATACATTTCCTCTCAATTGTGATTGTATAGCGGATGTCTCAGGATGGTCGTCGTACCTGGTCGTCGACCGGGCCGCGGGGACGCTAAGCCCCGGAAGCACCTCAAGGTAACCTCAAGGTAAGTTGGCATCACCCCCCCCCCATACCTCCTCCTAAAGTGGAATTGGCGCCTATTGCGACAACCAATGACGCCTATGAAGTCTGAAATGTGGGGTTGATTGTCCATAGAGTGTTTACTAACAGATTTCTCAGCTGTAAGCTACGCTGCATCTAAAGTCAATTCAATTCAATTCACATTTGAGCATGTTTTGCCCACTGGAAGAGAGAATGGGAAGGATAATGGGTGAGAGAGAATGTAAGGAGACTCGGAGGGAAAATAGGAGTAATGGAGGAAGGGAGAGACAGACAGATGTTGTTGTTTAAGATTCGCTACCTGGAACGAAAAGTTCCAAGTAGCACGGGCTATGGTGAGCCCGTAGTGAACTTTAGACAGAGACCCAGGCACAGTCGGTACCCATCTAGTATTGAATAACTAGGGGTGACATCACATAATCCGGCAATAATACATTTTGTCCACTATACTTTTTAAACTCATGCAATTATACCTGACTAACGGTATAATTTAGATTTGATCATAGTTCCTGACTAGGGTAAACTTTCATTGTATATATACTCCGAGAAGCGTGGTACACCTTTTAGCAAGTCCCAGCTGTGTCTGGGTACAAGTGACAAGATGAACAACCCAGCGGGTTTTCTTCCTATTGGGGAGTGTTGTACATGCTGCTATGGCGGTGTGTCCACTCACAGGATGAGTGGCGCTGCCCAATACTGTCACTATGGCGGTGTGTCTACTCACAGGATGAGTGGCGCTGCCCAATACTGTCACTATGGCGGTGTGTCCACTCACAGGATGAGTGACGCTGCCCAATACTGTCACTATGGCGGTGTGTCCACTCACAGGATGAGTGGCGCTGCCCAATACTGTCACTGTGGCGATATGTCCACTCACAGGATGAGTGGCGCTGCGCAATACTGTCACTAGCGATATGTCCACTCACAGGATGAGTGGCGCTGCCCAATACTGTCACTATGGCGATATGTCCACTCACAGGATGAGTGGCGCTGCCCAATACTGTCACTATGGCGGTGTGTCCACTCACAGGATGAGTGGTGCTGCCCAATACTGTCACTATGGCGGTGTGTCCACTCACAGGATGAGTGGCGCTGCCCAATACTGTCACTATGGCGATATGTCCACTCACAGGATGAGTGGCGCTGCCCAATACTGTCACTATGGCGGTGTGTCCACTCACAGGATGAGTGGTGCTGCCCAATACTGTCACTATGGCGGTGTGTCCACTCACAGGATGAGTGGCGCTGCCCAATACTGTCACTATGGCGATATGTCCACTCACAGGATGAGTGGCGCTGCCCAATACTGTCACTATGGCGGTGTGTCCACTCACAGGATGAGTGACGCTGCCCAATACTGTCACTATGGCGGTGTGTCCACTCACAGGATGAGTGGCGCTGCCCAATACTGTCACTATGGCGGTGTGTTCACTCACAGGATGAGTGGCGCTGCCCAATACTGTCACTATGGCGGTGTGTCCACTCACAGGATGAGTGGCGCTGCCCAATACTGTCACTATGGCGGTGTGTCCACTCACAGGATGAGTGGCGCTGCCCAATACTGTCACTATGGCGGTGTGTCCACTCACAGGATGAGTGACGCTGCCCAATACTGTCACTATGGCGGTGTGTCCACTCACAGGATGAGTGGCGCTGCCCAATACTGTCACTATGGCGGTGTGTCCACTCACAGGATGAGTGACGCTGCCCAATACTGTCACTATGGCGATATGTCCACTCACAGGATGAGTGGCGCTGCCCAATACTGTCACTATGGCGGTGTGTCCACTCACAGGATGAGTGGCGCTGCCCAATACTGTCACTATGGCGGTGTGTCCACTCACAGGATGAGTGACGCTGCCCAATACTGTCACTATGGCGATATGTCCACTCACAGGATGAGTGGCGCTGCCCAATACTGTCACTATGGCGGTGTGTCCACTCACAGGATGAGTGGCGCTGCCCAATACTGTCACTATGGCGATATGTCCACTCACAGGATGAGTGGCGCTGCCCAATACTGTCACTATGGCGATATGTCCACTCACAGGATGAGTGGCGCTGCCCAATACTGTCACTATGGCGGTGTGTCCAATCACAGGATGAGTGGCGCTGCCCAATACTGTCACTATGGCGATATGTCCACTCACAGGATGAGTGGCGCTGCCCAATACTGTCACTATGGCGGTGTGTCCACTCACAGGATGAGTGGCGCTGCCCAATACTGTCACTATGGCGGTGTGTCCACTCACAGGATGAGTGGCGCTGCCCAATACTGTCACTATGGCGATATGTCCACTCACAGGATGAGTGGCGCTGCCCAATACTGTCACTATGGCGATATGTCCACTCACAGGATGAGTGACGCTGCCCAATACTGTCACTATGGCGATATGTCCACTCACAGGATGAGTGACGCTGCCCAATACTGTCACTATGGCGATATGTCCACTCACAGGATGAGTGACGCTGCCCAATACTGTCACTATGGCGGTGTGTCCACTCACAGGATGAGTGGCGCTGCCCAATACTGTCACTATGGCGATATGTCCACTCACAGGATGAGTGGCGCTGCCCAATACGGTCACTATGGCGGTGTCCACTCACAGGATGAGTGGCGCTGCCCAATACTGTCACTATGGCGGTGTGTCTACTCACAGGATGAGTGGCGCTGCCCAATACTGTCACTATGGCGGTGTGTCCACTCACAGGATGAGTGACGCTGCCCAATACTGTCACTATGGCGGTGTGTCCACTCACAGGATGAGTGGCGCTGCCCAATACTGTCACTATGGCGATATGTCCACTCACAGGATGAGTGGCGCTGCCCAATACTGTCACTATGGCGATATGTCCACTCACAGGATGAGTGGCGCTGCCCAATACTGTCACTATGGCGATATGTCCACTCACAGGATGAGTGACGCTGCCCAATACTGTCACTATGGCGATATGTCCACTCACAGGATGAGTGACGCTGCCCAATACTGTCACTATGGCGGTGTGTCCACTCACAGGATGAGTGGCGCTGCCCAATACTGTCACTATGGCGGTGTGTCCACTCACAGGATGAGTGACGCTGCCCAATACTGTCACTATGGCGATATGTCCACTCACAGGATGAGTGACGCTGCCCAATACTGTCACTATGGCGATATGTCCACTCACAGGATGAGTGGCGCTGCCCAATACTGTCACTATGGCGATATGTCCACTCACAGGATGAGTGGCGCTGCCCAATACTGTCACTATGGCGATATGTCCACTCACAGGATGAGTGGCGCTGCCCAATACTGTCACTATGGCGATATGTCCACTCACAGGATGAGTGGCGCTGCCCAATACTGTCACTATGGCGATATGTCCACTCACAGGATGAGTGACGCTGCCCAATACTGTCACTATGGCGATATGTCCACTCACAGGATGAGTGACGCTGCCCAATACTGTCACTATGGCGGTGTGTCCACTCACAGGATGAGTGGCGCTGCCCAATACTGTCACTATGGCGGTGTGTCCACTCACAGGATGAGTGACGCTGCCCAATACTGTCACTATGGCGATATGTCCACTCACAGGATGAGTGACGCTGCCCAATACTGTCACTATGGCGATATGTCCACTCACAGGATGAGTGGCGCTGCCCAATACTGTCACTATGGCGATATGTCCACTCACAGGATGAGTGGCGCTGCCCAATACTGTCACTATGGCGATATGTCCACTCACAGGATGAGTGACGCTGCCCAATACTGTCACTGTGGCGATATGTCCACTCACAGGATGAGTGACGCTGCCCAATAAACTCCCCCCTCGGGGCAAAATTATAAAAATATTAGTGTACGTATCCCTTCCCCCTGTTGTGGGCGGCAGCGGGAGCGACCCATAACCACAGGCGGGCCTGGCAACACATGTTACATGACGTCAACACCCCTGGTTGCCAGCGATTGCATCGAGCAACCCGAACCATTGTGGACCAGTTCTCACAAGCGCCAGCAGCCCCCCCCCCCCCTCGTCAAAACAAAGGGCCGTCGGGTTCACAACTCTTAAGTCAAACATTAATTCATTACAATCGACATAATTCAGTATTTGACCTATAGTTTGGCTTTTAACATTTTGGGATGCAATGGTCTGTTGCAGATTTTATTGTACAATTTAGATTCTATATATACACCTTAGGCTACACACAATATAAAAACCATTCCAGTAACTTTTGAACCAATAGCAAAAACACTCGGTACCAAATCAGAACATTCGAAACAAATTCAAAATTATTCAAAACAACGTCTGACAAAAAATCCAATTCTAGTAAAAACAAAGCAAAAATTAAGGAGACACTAAGACAAGTAATAACAAAAGAAAGCGAGAAGCCAGATAAGAAAAACAAGATAGAGATAAGACGCAGCAGGAGCCGCAGCCACCACACAATGTTAGAAAGAGTGTTTTGTTAGCTCAGAGTGTTGTTTTGTTAGAAAGAGTGTTAGCTCAGTCGATTAAGGCAGTGTCTGGGATGCTCCCGGATGCAGGTTCGAATCCTCGTCACGGCCCTTGTGGATTTGTTCATTTGATGCATCACGTTAGTGTGATCTCTGTGTGTAAAGAGTGTTTTCTAACGTCTCCACAGAGACGTTAGAAAGAATTTTTTCAGTGTCAGAGTAGTCAACAGGTGGAATGCATTAGGCAGTGATGTGGTGGAGGCTGACTCCATACACAGTTTCAAATGTAGATATGATAGAGCCCAGTAGGCTCAGGAACCTGTACACCAGTTGATTGACAGTTGAGAGGCGGGACCAAAGAGACAAAGCTCAACCCCCGCAAGCACAATTAGGTGAGTACTGTTCCACAAGGCGCGCCTTAGAGAAACAGTACTCTTTCTCTCTCTCTCTTTCTCTCTCTCTCTCTCTCTCTCTCTCTCTCTCTCTCTCTCTCTCTCTCTCTCTCTCTCTCTCTCTCTCTCTCTCTCTCTCTCTCTCTCTCTCTCTCTCTCTCTCTCTTTCTCTTTCTCTTTCCAGTCAGTCATTTTGAAAGAGAGGCATGGAGGTCGACCTCAACCACCCTATGACACTCAAAATACAATCACAAATCCCCCTGCAGAGTTTATTGCGGCTAGCCTCGAGCGTCAGGTCCCTAACCTCAGACATACAGATATTCCCTATATCAAGCACGCTGCCCTCCAGCACCGGTAACGGTGAGTATGAGACGACACTGGTCACTACCGGTGAGTATGAGACGACACTGGTCACTACCGGTGGTGTAAGCCACAGGTCACACTTGACTTCCAAACAAGTTTCTCACGCAGTGGTCCCGGTATGAGGCAAGTGGTAAGGAATGTGGGTGTACCGCTCTGACCAGATGGAACGGAAGTGCTAAGGAAGTGTTGGTTAACTGTATAGGGAGGTAGTGCTTGCATGGGACACACTGAACACGCCTTGCATGGGACACACTGAACACGCCTTGCATGGGGTACACTGCAGTGAAACACACCTTGCATGGGGTCCACTGCATAGTAAAACAGCGTTAGTTTACATTGAACAGTAAAGCAGTCCTTAGTTTACACTGCACTGCTTGCATGAGGAGCACTGTATAGTGAGGTAGGCCTTGCATGGTGAGCCTGCTTGCATGAGGAGCACTGTATAGTGAGGTAGGCCTTGCATGGGGCCATGCAGTAGTGAGACTACCTGCATGAGGAGCACTGTATAGTGAAGTAGGCCTTGCATGGGGGCCTTGCATGGTGAGACTGCTTGCACGAGCACATATTCCAATCACACACTTCCTGTGATTGTTATTCTATTACCTCGGACGGTATGGCCTTGGGAGCTCTATTCCCAGAGACAGAGGCACCGCGACACGTCTCAAACTGCTTGGAAACGAGCAAGCACAACGTGTTTAAACAAATTTGTTGCAAGAATCACTAAATGTCACAGCAACATTGACCAATGAAGTTTGCAGGAAAGAAAGCACAGAATATGGCTTTGAATCATATAATGAAATTATTAAAATCATTTAAACAAAAGAGATTACTTCGGATTTAGAAGAAGTAAGAAAAAACAAAAAACATGAAAGCTGCATTATTAAAAGCTATGAGAGCTTTTGTAATAATAAATATTTATATGGCTCGTTCAGTAATTGTATGTGATATAGTCATTGCACGAATTCACCTTGGCTATATAGGCACATCTGGCAAGTTAGTGAGGCTGAGCCACCACCAGAATATTCAGCTTTTAAACTCTGTGACTAACCATTAAATCTTTCACTTAAACACTACATAACTGAATGTGAAACTGTAATTTTTTTTAGATCTTTTGGCCTGTTGTACAATCAGCTGAATCTGGTATATTGATATCTATTTCACTGAATCTGGTATATTGGTATCTATTTCATTGAATCTGGTATATTGGTATCTATTTCACTGAATCTGGTATATTGGTATCTATTTCATTGAATCTGGTATATTGGTATCTATTTCACTGAATCTGGTATATTGGTATCTATTTCACTGAATCTGGTATATTGGTATCTATTTCACTGAATCTGGTATATTGGTATCTATTTCATTGAATCTGGTATATTGGTATCTATTTCATTGAATCTGGTATATTGGACATCTTACCAATGTATACTAAATTTACTTATACATTTTAAAGAATGGAAAACAAACATTTTATTCATTATATTTTTTTAAGCTGTATATCTCTTGAACTCATCCCTGCCTTGTGTGATAGTGAATAACAGAAAGTTGCATTTACAAATTCGTAAATGTAAACATGTAGTAAATTGTAACCTGATGAAATACATATGTGCATCAATAGGAAAAATAGATCTATTGTCTTGTGTATGATCTTCAGTTCTGTATGTCAGTGAATACGAGCATCAACCTCACTGTAATAAGACTTAACTGAATTACTCAGATTAGGCAAAATTGTAAATTAATTTGGTTAATAAAGATGTTAATAAAGATAATAATAATAAACAACATTTGGATTAAAAACGTATGTCTCTGAAGGTGGAACCAAACCCGATAAATCAACGTTCAAAATCCAAATATACAGAAATAGGTTATAAGATATAACATGGAATAATAACAGTGATGGTGGCTGGTGATATCATTAACATGACTGGCTATCGAGAAAGTGGCATTTTACCTTGACCAACAGGCAGACGCGGATCAGGCGCTGCGTGGAAGAGGTGCATTGGGCAATACGGAGGAGGAGGAAGAGGTGAAAGAGGAGGTAGAAGAGGAGGAGGAGGAGAAGGCGGAAAATGAGCAAGAGGAGGAGGGAGAGGGTGGGCTTGGAGGTCATTAGGTGACTGTGACTGTGACTGTATGTGTGGGAAGGAGACGCACACACACACACTCACCATGCCCAGCCTTCCTCTCTTCCTATCACCGCTGAGCTTGTAAAACCACTTCCTGCACCTTAAGTACTCTAGCACCTCTTACCCTATCTATGTAGATCTGATTAAAATGTTTATATTGTGGCTTTAGTTGTAACTGAATAGTCTACGATCATCCATTCATTCAACTGATTGCATGACTTCCTAGTGTAGCCTTTGCTACTGAGATTTATGTGATTATTATGTGTAAACATTGAGGAGGCTCAAACTGATACGCTACTGCTCCAATACCGAAAAGTGGGGGAAATAAATAATCTAAACTATAAGGTATATTTTTGGGGCATTAGGTAATTACTATTTGGGAAGGGAGGGAATTATCAAGGGACAGCGACAAGCCATGATGACTAAATAGCCCTGGGAAGGGGTCAGGATAAGGATTTGGGATGGGACGGGGGGAAAGGAATGGTGCCCAACTACTTGGACGGTCGGGAATTGAACACCGACCTGCAGGAAGCGAGACCGTCGCTCTACCGTCCAGCCCAAGTGGCTGGGAGTTACTATCTGGGAGATTAACACTTTATTGGCGACATTGTACGAGGATAATAATACTGTCACTTTTGATTGAGGTCGCTTTTACTCTTTCAATTAATTAAACAAACCATTTATTATAAAGAACCAAAACCAAGAATACCACCGTGACCATTGTGAAAACTAATACACCTGCATCACTATCTCTCATGGAGGGAACATGTCACTACAGTCGTTAGAAACTAGCCTAGCGTGTGTCGGCTTGAAGACCACCTACAGAATATTTGGAAATTCGTTTTTTTTTCTTCTTAAGCGTACTCTAGTACACCAAAGACAAGTTTGGGATGCCTGCCATTTCTAAAATTGGAAGTACGCTAACACATTTTTTTCTGCTGTAAACCACAGGTGTTCAACGAGCCCCAGCAATGACGAGCACGTTAAGGTGGAGGCAGCACTGTACGACAAGCACGTTAAGATGGAGGCAGTACTGCACGACAGGTAAGCATTGCTGGCTGAAAAAATCCAGAAGGGCCGTGCCGAGGATTCGAACCTGCGTCCGGGAGCATCCCAGACTGATTGCTGGCTGTTGGCCAGTATAAAGCCGGACATAGAACCGGTGAAGAGCAGGGGTGCCATAGACACAATCACTATATAAACATCAAAGGTCCGCGGTTGTTCAACATCCTCCCAGCGAGCATAAGAAATATTGCCGGAACAACCGTGGACATCTTCAAGAGAAAACTAGATCGTTTTCTCCAAGGAGTGCCGGACCAACTGGGCTGTGGAAGTTGGCATTACAAAGAGCGCAGTACTGTATAGCGTTTAACCCTAACAACTCACGAGTAACATCGCTGATTGGGCTTATTTAATTACGAGTGATCACACTCCACCACCAACGGCTCAAAGCCTACACTTGACAGATATAACGGAAACTTTCTCGCCACGAGAACAGTTTATTTATTTATTTATTTATTTATTTATTTATTTATTTATTTATTTATACATATACAAGAAGGTACATTGGGATTGTGAGGATACATAATATGGTAATTACAATCTTGTAATGCCACTAGTACGCGCAGCGTTTCGGGCAGTAGCCTAGCTATGTTTTTTTACAGGTTCTCACCAAGTTTGTACCTTCAGTAGTGCAGTTAATGGGTTGTTGGTATCTTCACCATTACCACCATATTCACCACTAGGATCTGTAACGCGTTGCCTCACCAAGGCTCCTCTTAGTGACCTCTGAGCTGGTCGACCTCCAGCGCCTCACGATATCAACACACCTGGGAGGTTAACGGCAAGCGTTGCTGTTGCTGCTATCGTTGTTTACCTTTCTTGTCTCACCCGATAACTCTCCTCGCTAAATGAATAAAGCCACAAGGGCCGTGACGAGGATTCGAACCTACTTTCGGGAGCATCCCAGACGCTGCGATGCTAAATTCCCCTCCACCCCAAACAACTCTGCCAGTTGGTGTAATTAATACACAACATCCTTTACAATACCCCTCGGTTGAATCACTACCTCCTGTCTGAACTACCACCAACTGCATCACTAATTGTTGCGATACACAAAACGGGTTTTCATTTTTATCTGTGAGTTAGGATTATTTTCCTCGACCTGTGCCAGCACCAACAGGAGCTAAGATGCTTTTAACCTGTAAGGACGTAGTCACAACTTGCCTCAAACGACCATAACACCTGCAGACGAGGAGTCACAATAACGTGGCTGAAATATGTTGACCAAACCATACACTAGAAAGTGAAGGGACGACGACGTTTCAATCGTTTCACAATCGACTTGAGAATGGCCCAGGACGGACCGAAGCGTCGTCGTCCCTTCACTTTCTAGTGTGTGGTCTGGTCAACTATAACACCTCCCTCACACAATATTCCGGTGGGCTAGATGACAACGTAGGGAATTCTTTCTGAACACAACAAACCTTGCAGAACTTCACAACATCTAACACCAGACTCACTACTGTCAAGGGCAAATTTGTTGTACCTAACCTACACAGACATACGGGGAAATGGGTTGCATTAAGCAGATTCAAGCTAGCCTAATGATGATTTATAGACGCTTCGAAACAAATTATTTTGCGCCTATTTCAAAAATATATTGGAACTGAGAATGGTAGTAACCTCCAGGTGTGTAAATGGTTAAGTGAAGGCTTCAGCAGTAAGTCATATAAAGCAATAATAGAGCGTGGTTAGGGAACCTTGCCAGTCACCTATTGCATTACAGTACAGAGTTCCACAAAGTCAAGTATATATTTCCCCTCGTATACTTTCACCTCTATGTTCTCCTCAGCAGAGATACGAACTACTAAGGTTAAAAGTCAGAGTAAAGCAATTAGAAGAGAAGTGCATGGGCCAAGTAACCGTTTTAATTCATGCCCCATCGGTTCCGTTTTCTTTGTTAGTGGGGATTTAGGAGCTCGATGTGATATTATCTTTATTTACAAAATCAATATACAATTTTGATGCGATATTAAGCTGTTTCAGCGATATACCAGCGTGGCCAGGGAAGTGAGGGGCTCCAATGCTACTGGAGGCGGCTATACTGTACTGGGGAGTCCATGGTTCACGCTGGAATACCTGTACCGAGGCGCTTTTCATTCTTGACACGAAACTTCATACATAATTATGCAACATATTTTGAATTGTCTTTCATTTAATACTTGTACAGCTATTGGTAGAATCATCAGTTGAGCAGGAGTGGTATTAGTGTTCTAGCCGTGTGGTGGTGGTGGTGTTGCTGGTGATTGTGGTGAGTGTCACGTACATCAAGACTTCCGCCTGGGCACTCCTACCGCCGTAATGGTGTGACCAACTTACCCACTCCACCTACTGTGAGTGAAGGACACCCACACTCTCTACCTCACCTTCTACCTCTTGCATAACTTTTACTGGTTCTGGAAATCAATGTTCCAGCGGTCCGGTCTCTGACCAGGCCTACTGGTTGGTGGTCTGGTCAACTAGGCTGTTAGACGCCGCTGCTCGCAGTCTGGTGTATGATTCATAGTTTGGTTGATCAGGTATCCTTTGGAGTTTATATTTGAACACAGTAGAGTGTTGAGATAGAATTGGACACTTGGTTTGATGGAATTGTCTCCTGGCGTACCTATTAGACCGATCTTTTTCAACAGGGCTAATTTGCACTTCCTGCCATGCCTCCTGGAGTAATTTAAGTGTAAATTTGGAACATTTTTCCAAGTGTAAATTATATATATATATATATATATATATATATATATATATATATATATATATATATATATATATATATCTGCCTGCACTCAAGTGAATACAATTTGAAAAATCTGTAAATCTGTAAATGTTAATAATTTAAGAGTATATATGAATGGATTCGGACAGTAAAAAATCTCTGCACGTTCTCCAGGTGAGAAATTTCTCCAACTTTAAATGGAGCTTTGAATGTGCAAAAAATATTCCACCCTAGAGAGCATTAGCATCTTAGAAAAGTACCATCATATGTTAAACCTCTCTTATTCGAAGGATTCTTGTTATTCAGTCATTTTTCTTCCAGTTGTGACAGCTACTTTATTGTGTTCTTTAAAAGTAACGTCAACCGACATAATTTCTCCCAAATCTTTTATATTGCTTTTTCTTTCTATAGTATGATACAACGTTTTTTATATGAAGTTTCCGTTTTTATATTTATATTTCTACCACAAGGCAGTAACTGTAAGTTATCTTCCTTGCCCACCACACTGGTTTCTGTGACCCATATCTTGAGGTTATCTTGAGATGATTTCGGGGCTTTAGTGTCCCCGCGGCCCGGTCCTCGACCAGGCCTCCACCCCCAGGAAGCAGCCCGTGACAGCTGACTAACACCCAGGTACCTATTTTACTGCTAGGTAACAGGGGCATAGGGTGAAAGAAACTCGGCCCATTGTTTCTCGCCGGCGCCTGGGATCGAACCCAGGACCACAGGATCACAAGTCCCGCGTGCTGTCCGCTCGGCCGACCGGCTCCCTCCCTCCCCATTGGCAGACTTGACTTACAATAGTTTGAGGGTTTGCTGTGTTCTTTATATTGTCTATTCTGATATAAGTCATAGTGTCATCTGCAAAGGATGATACAGTACTATAGTTTGTGTCCTTGTCTAAGTCTGATATACGAGGATGAGGAAAGGTACGGGAGCAAGCACAGTTCTTTAGGGGGTAGAGGGAGGGGGGAGAGGGAGGGACAGAATCTCCATACCTGTTAACAGTCATGATGGAGAGGGGTTCATGACTCGAGTGGTGCTCTTCCCAAACACCTACCACCAGACATGTGAGGGAAGAGGTTTAATGACCCCTCTGACATATGGTCTCCCCCCCCCCTCACCTGTCGACAGTATATGGGGGGAGCCTCCCAGCGTTAAGAAACTGTTGTACTAAAGTGCCCTAACCTAACCTACCAGAGGGGCCCACGAACAACAAAACGGGACATTTGTCAACTTCGCGAGCCGCTACCATTTTCTTGTACATAAATTGTTGGCCTTAGGTAAAATATACGTCAAAATACGACGTGCTATATCAAGAACAGGTTGCTATGTTAGGCAGTGCCTTCCATCCTCACCCCTACACCTGTTAACTGTCATGGTGTAGGCGGGTTCATGAGTGCTATTAGAGTGCCTTCCATCCTCAGCTCCACACATGCTAACAGTGTTCACTCCTGGAGGAGGGTGGTTCATGACCCAGTGGTGTGGTCTGGCATCTCTACGGCACCTTCCGTCTCGTGTGAGTCAATGGCCACAGTCTGTGCTCAGAATCTCTCAGTGGAGCGCCGGCAGCTGCCCAGGATACCCGTCACTTGCAACCCACACAAAACCACCAGCCTAACAGCTGAACACATACTTACTCCCATCGTCAACAGCCATAACTTCATCATCCGATCATAACTCCTCGTTCCTATGGGTCCGGTGAGATGGGAAAGACAAGAACTTGGGCAAAGTACTAGGATGAGCGAGGGGCAACACCCTCACTCAGCATTTTTATCACCACCACCGGCTGTGTTGTTGTTGTTATAGATTCAGCTACTCGGAATAAGTTCCAAGTAGCACGGGCTATGGTGAGCCCGTAGATTACCTGGCACAGGAGCGGGGCAAGTAGCACGGGCTATGGTGAGCCCGCAGTGGACTTACCTGGCACAGGAGCGGGGCAAGTAGCACGGGCTATGGTAAGCCCGTAGTGGACTTACCTGGCACAGGAGCGGGGCAAGTAGCACGGGCTATGGTGAGCCCGTAGTGGACTTACCTGGCACAGGAGCGGGGCCACCACAGGCATTAACACCTGCTTACATTACACCAGAGGTGACGCGTGAGCTGCTTGTCACACAACTCTCTCTCGCTGGTCACCACAACTACCTCAACCGGTTAAAGATAATGCGTTTTAATCAGATCTACAAACAGGTCAATCAACCACACCTAACCTAGACCTGACGTTGCCATAGCACCTATCCATTTAACGCAGCAGACGACGATGGTATTAATACCCCCTCGGTCAACACTAAGAATAGTCTAGCAACTGGGTTTGTTGGTTCTCTTTTCTTGGTACTGGTATACGGGAAGAAGTCATGTCTTATCCTGGTGAAGACTGTGCCAGTGGTGTTGGTGGCTGGGTGGTGAGCCCTACCCACTGTCACCACGCCTCACACGGCCACACACACAACTCCCTCCTCTAATAGGAATGTTGGCATCACCACCTCGCCAGCACAGGTACACGCAAGCAAAGGCGCTCGCACACACAAACACACACACAGAGCACCAGAGAGCCAGAGCTCAGGAATCTGTACACCAGTTGATTGACAGTTGAGAGGCGGGACCAAAGAGCCAAAGCTCAACCCCGCAAGCACAAATAGGTGAGTACACACACACACACACACAGAATCTGTACACCAGTCGATTGACGATTGAGAGGCGGGACCAGAGAGCCAAAGCTCAACCCCCTCAAAACACAAATAGGTGAATACACATAACTAAACTGACAGTTGCTGCCCCTCCCCCCCCCTGGTCGCATCCCAACCAGCAGATAACATCAATAAAAGAGACCAACACCACGTGGAGGGCCTTGTGTGAAGCCTTCAAATGGATCATCAACATTACATTTAGCATGTAAATATAATCTGGCTCGTCTGGTGACTTAATGGGTACCAGGCCATGTCTAATATTTCCTCGTTATTAATAGTTCTCGCCTCACCCGGTCCACCACATGAACTCTCAACACTTCTTGAGTTACACGTTTATTTAAACTTTAGAGTTTTAAAAAGTGGTGCAGGATTAAAGCTCAGTAAATGGAGAATGTGCCCTGAGACTTCATTAGTCATGGTGGAGCATATTATATGTTATGGCAGGCACGCACGCAAGCACACATGCACGCAAGCACGCACGCATGGACGCACGCAAGCACACACACACACACATAATAAAGAAAACTACTACAGGACTATTGGTCTATGGTAGCCAGCACCTATTTATATCCAATTACTCCTTTATATGTAACCTTAACCTGAAACAATCCAATAGGTCCTCAACCAATTCCAACAAATTTTGGTTTTGCAGTTCCCGTTTAATGGTCCTGTTTATTCGACTAAAATTAATGACGCATATAATGTGAACCTTATCAGACCTAGATGCTTTATATACAGTATATGTCTATAGCCTGATCAGGCCATTGCCTTTTACTGCGTCCATGTTATTAAGTTAATGTTATTTATATTAAGTTCAATCAAATAAATTTATGAATGTGCCTTAGTGTTGATTCCGTTTGACACTACATTTCAAATTTTATCTTACATTAGATTGCTTCTTTCCTTCCTCGTCTGAGATATCTATCAATATGAAATAATTTGTATATCTTAATTTGTTATTTTGCTACGTTTGCAATTTAGTATTTGTTTTCATCCATACTTATGTGATCACAATAATATCAATTGTTTCTGGTTTCTGCGCATACGTAATTCATCTTTTCTGTTGCTAATACTTCTGTTGTTTGTGTAGTATATCTTTTGAGTATTATGTTCATACATATATTTTTTACCTGTTGTTGCTACTGTATTTATTAAGATGCTTGGTATGCTTCGTGGATATCTCTTGTAAATATTGAAATATGAAATTGGGATTAACTTGTTTTGATGTCTTTGCTTAAGAATATTAGCCTAATATTAATGAAGAATATTAGCCTAATATGAATGAAGAATATTAGCCTAATATTAATGCATAACGAATTATCCATCGTTAAAAATGACATAATCAGATAACAACGACAACAATGTACACCAAAGACCAGTACAATTTTTTTAAGTTATAGTAGCCCACTAAAGGAAACTTTCTTAGATTTCAGGACGTCCTTAAAAAAAATTTCGTTTGAATTGATATACTCTAAAGGCAAATTCTGATTGTCGCCTCAATAAATTTCTTGCATAAGAGTTCATCTAACTGTTTTTCAAAAACACACATTTAGGTCTACCTTTGAGCGCCTAAGTTACGGGATGTGAGATCTCGTTTTTTTTCTTTACGAGATGATTTGCGATGGGATTTAATTTAACATATATTAGAAATTAACGTATATATTAATTTGAACATTTAATTATTATTATTTCTATATACAAATTAATTTCCAGCTTAATATTTCGACATGGAAGCATTTCCAGTTTCAATGCTGTCTTAATGCCAACTGCTTCTTAGTTACATGGCACAATATACCTAAAAATAATATTATATTAGGTAATCACATGATCTCTTGTGTCGTTCTGTACACAATTTATTTTGATTTATGATATATTTTTTAATATCTCCCTGTTGATAATAAACAAAACAGTTTATGCACCATTTGTCCTACATTCATAAATAATTTGCAAGAAAATGCTAAAAATAGCGAGCTGACATTGATTAGTTTGGGATATCACACTCATCTGCGTAATTGAAGATCAAGCCATAGAGCAAAGAAGCAAATTTCTGAGCTAAAGTCGACCCGTCCTCCCAAAATTACAGTGTTAAAGAGAGAACTTTATAACCAACCACCTTCAAAGGATACCTGATCAACCAGGCTGTGATTCATACGTCAGGCTGCGAGCAGCCGCGTCCAACAGCTTGGTTGACCAGTCCAGAAACCAGGAGGCCTGGTCAGAGACCGGGCCGCGGGGACGTTGAACCCCGAAATCAACGCAAGGCTATTATGGATAGAATGACGTTTTGGGAGTCTGTATCAGGGGCATAACAAAACGTAGAACAGAAAAACCATAAACATAATCTCTCCTAGGCCTAAAAAAAACAATCTAAGGACTAACATATGCATTATGAGGCCTAATTTACTGCATATATGTACTACACAAGGCCTAAGATAAGTTAGACTTGCTCGTTACCTTCTTTCTCGTACCATCTACAATATTAATAATACAAAACGAAGATCTTTTGGGGTGAAAGAGTGCATATATTAGGCTTTCATTTATTAAATCTATGGCTACTATCATTTCTTAATGACAGGTCGTTGCAGAAAATTTCTACGAAAACAGCACCAATAGGAGAATGAAAACCAGAAGTCCACTAACAATAAACACAACAAATTATTAAATAAAAAGACATTATAATAAGATCAGGAATTGAGTCAGAAAAAAATATGAAAAAATTAAAGATGCAATATTTACAAAATGCAGGACAAGGCTTCATAGCTGTGTACATGTACACCCTTCCTTGTTGATATCACAAATTACACAAAATGTTACATACCAGTCAGGCTGGTAAAAACACTATAATAACAGGCCTACAGAGAATGATAATAATAATTTTAGTAATATGCAAATCATAACCCTTGATTTTATCATTGTAAAATTGACATAAAATAATCTCATAATACTTAAGGAAACTATAGAAGCTTTAGGCTTGTACAGTTATGATACATTAACCAGAGGACGATATTTAAATGAACTTTAAAAAGACGGAATTCCTGTTTTCCAAATGTAGCATCTACGTCAAGAAGGAGCTTGCCTATACAACAAATATTATCACTACAAATGGAACACACATGGAAGTTGATATATATAAACAAACAAACGGCATTAGGCCTACAGGCTGTTGAGGAGTTGAGGTAGATAAATGGTCAGGAGTTAATATGGGGCGTCTTACTTTCCATACTGACATGTATAGACATCTTACTGTATGGGTCAGAAGACTCAGGAAATCTTAAAAGCATATGGAGATAGGAGTACTTGAGGAGGTTGACGGGGGGAGAGCGCCCAGACCAACAGGTGGGTCTGAGGCACTTTCTAAGATGTAAGTCAACAGTTTAAGACACACACACCTTCACCTGTGGACTCACCTGCGTGATCAACGTGGACATGACGCACAGACACAGCATGAGCCTCGTTCCTCGCCTGCAGTCCATCTTAGCGTGTTGTGTCCCGCCCAAGAAAGGAAGATAAACACTAGCACTCCCACCTCTGCTTCCCTGTAGGCAAGTATGCACATAACCAACCTATACCGATTTGGGGGTCAAACTTTTTTTTCCCGATTTTCAACGTCTACAGAGCGGTTCTCTCGACATTTTGATGGCTCACTCAATTCCGAAACTCTTCTTTTACAGATTAGTTCACTAAAGATATGCTATCTGGTTAAGTCAAACATAATGGATACATCCAGGCCGCGGCGGCGTACGACACACCCAACCCTCACAAGCTCTACAGGTGAACTGAGGCTGGCTGAGGTGAAACTCTCTGTGGGATCTCGCGTTACCCACAATCCTCCCGGGGAGAACAACTGACGATCTCCGCGCACTGTATTTCAAGTAAACTCAAGTAATATTAACGTATTTTCAGCGTAATTATTAGTCGATAAGTTATACTATTCTTACATTTATTAGAAAACATATCTTCTGCTTTGTTTGAGCATATATAACGGTTACCAGAATGAGTAGTCAACACCGCGGAGTGGGACTGCAATGCTCTCGAAAACATGCTCTAGTACCACAGACTATTGTAATTCTAAACGTCAAAGCTCACAGTAAATGTAATTTTTTCTGCGAGTTCTTGCTCACAAAACTCGTTCTGCTCACTTAAGTATGCTCTTTATATAAACAGCTATGTCATGAAAACCTTATAATTTCACTCAACAATAGTCATATTGCCTTGTAAGCCTAATTTTTTTGTATAACCTTCGTCGTCTTAACCCTGTCCGTGGAGGACAGAAGAAAATGTATATATGCTGCTTAGCATTGTAAATGTGTGGCCACGTCTGTGGTAGAAAATAATAAAAAAAAACAAAAAAAAACATCCTTTGCTACTATGTAATGGATTGCAAAAGGATACTTCAATTTATAGACAGCTCTATAAGAAATATTCAATAAATATGTAAATATTTAATTAATAGTTATCTACTATTATAAATTTTAGTGAAATATGCCCAGTTTGTTGACTAGCTGGTAAATGTGGGCGGCTGTAAGTTTCTACCTCCGCCCACTGGATGAGGGGCGGTGGGCGTGGGAGGCAAAACAAATTACAAAACTAACTTATCGCACATGTAAGTTGCTTAACTTAGAGGCTACTTGTGGTCGTTTTCGAGCCCATTGTTAACATAGTAATTCATTAAACAGCGTAACAAACTTATCAAAACTGTAACTTACGTAGCTAAATTACTTTTAATCCTGAGCCCATTATGTTCCTCTAGAACCTTCCTCACTATCGCCCGCCAGATGGGTATATACCCATCTGGTGGGTAGTGCCCCGTGGGTAACGGGGCACTACCACCCCGTTACCCACAGGATGGGCATGCGTGGGGTCCACTATCGTCCACAGGATGGGCATGCGTGGGGTCCACTATCGTCCACAGGATGGGCATGCGTGGGGTCCACTATCGTCCACAGGATGGGCATGCGTGGGGTCCACTATCGTCCACAGGATGGGCATGCGTGGGGTCCACTATCGTCCACAGGATGGGCATGCGTGGGGTCCACTATCGTCCACAGGATGGGCATGCGTGGGGTCCACTATCGCCCACAGGATGGGTGTGAGGTCCACTTCCGTCCATAGGATAGGTATGGGGTGCATAATAAATGAACTAAACAAACCCAACAATTTATGAACCCATGGAACTACCTACCCGCCGAACCATTAACTTATTTTACGGCTTGGTAAAATTTCAAAATTTGTATTTTGAAAATCCAGCTATTTATTTTATTTTATTTATTTATTTTATTTATTTATATACAAGAAGGTACATTGGGTTTGTGAGAATACATAGCATAGTATTTACAATCTTGTAAAGCCACTAGTACGCGCAGCGTTTCGGGCAGGTCCTTAATCTAACAGATAATTTTATCAAAATGCATTTGTCCTGATGCAGCTGGACAAACGCATCAGGACAAATGGGGGTCCTGCGACAAGCCACCGGCTTTCTGTCCTCGTCGAGGCCACTACAGAGATGTGGCCCTCAGGTAAATATTAGTCCTCGGTAACTTTTAAACTAAAGACTTACCTTAATATTCGTTGCATTTTCTATGTTCGTGTCTTCCAAAGAAACCCATATGATAGGTCTAACTCAACTATATGTCCTAATCCGTGGACCACGCATTACCTGAGTTTACCTTTACCTGTGTGGAGGTACCTGAAGCCTTACTAATGTTTATCAGACCTAGCCTAAGCCTAGATTGAGTTATGTGGTAATCTACTTCTTATTTTTTATTCATTCATGTCATGGTTCGCCTTATTCAACTGACTTTACCTGAGGACCACCGTCTTCCTAGTGGCCTTCATATTGTTCCCGACGATTTTTTCTTTCTGGATTTTAAACTGAAGTAATGCCTTGACATTTATAGCTTTAGCGGGTAGGTAGTTCCAAAGGCTTATAACTCAGTCTTACACTGTGGCTTGTCGAACTTATAGTTGCGTCTCCTTGTATGCGCTGCATTTGAGTAATATAATTTCATTCATTTTGATAATAGTTCTGTAAAATAAGAAATCGTTACTATATTGACCAGTCCTTGTATTTTACAGGGCCGAAGTAAATCGCTGATGATCCCAGTGTATTAAATATTTTAACAGCGATAGTGTTGATGGCAGTTTATGACTTGGATGAAGGTGTGGATTATCACCAGATATCACTGTGGTGATCCAGGTAAGGCTTAGAACTCAGATTTAGTAGCACCTTTTCCTAAGTCCTCTCTCCACATCCTATTTAGAATTCTTTATATATAGAAGTAGAGCCGTCGTCAACCACAGTTTGGTGTTGACTGGGCCCGTTCTCGAGTGTTCCCAACGTCAATAAATTATCATACTATAAAAATAAAATAAAATAAAATGTTTATTCAGGTAAGGTACATACATACAAGAGATTTTACATAAATTGATCGATTTATAGATGGAGCTAGTACATACAATGCCTAAAGCCACTATTATGCAAAGCGTTTCGGGCAGTAAAACATTAATGACTAAAAACTTAATACTAAATAATACTAAAGTGCCTTATCTAAACCACGTGAACTGTGTAGTATAAGCTTCTGTAGTATTCAATATTTACGGAATAATGTATATGCTGAGCTTAGCAACTGAGCAGTAACGGATTTCTAACAGAATGCAATTAGTGATGGCAACATATCAACAGAAATAATCAAATCATTGTTAATACAGCCGAAGTTTAGATATCACCTCTTGTTGCTATTTTGTTAACATTTCGACCCAAGGCAAGTATACATGTGCTGCTTGTGGTGTTATGGGGCCAGATTCACGAAGTAGTTACGCAAGTACTTACGAACGTACACATCTTTCCTCAATCTTTGACGGCTTTGTTTACATTTATTAAACAGTTTACAGGCAGAGAAAACTTGCCAATCAACTGTTGTTATTGTTATAAACAGCCTCCTGGTGCTTTGGAGCTCATTAACTGTTTAATAATTGTAAATAAAGCCGCCAAAGATTGAGAAAAGATGTACAGGTTCGTAAGTGCTTGCGTAACTGCTTCGTGAATCTGGCCCCTGGCTTCCTCCCACCCAGCAGAGGCTCATGTTGTATTATATTATCAGGCATTTGTAGCACTTCTAACCTAACAAAAGCTGCAGACATCTGCTGCCTCAGCAACTGGCATCCCTTCCCCAACCCGGGTCTTTATATTTGAAATACTGTATTAAGTTTACTGATAAAAAAGATTGATACATTAAAATAAAATTCTAGAAGAGTAGAGAGGAAACTACAGGGTAAAGACTAGAGGGTTCAAGGTGTCTTGTCACCTTGAAATAATTGTTTGGAACAAGTAGCTCCCTTCAAGAGCCACTCACATCATTTATTCGGAATATTTTGTTTGTAAATGCCTCTGAGATTAGCAAAGACCAAACTATGAAATAAATTTATAAACTTAATTATGAAAATATTAATAATTTTCAGATTACTGCACATATATGTAATAATTAATCAAATATATTGAATTAGTTCAAAAATAATTATAAAATCGTAGTTTAAAATATTTAAAATATGACAAATGTGTAGAATTGGGGTAAATATATATTTATAAGCAACTCCGATTCCTTCACGCACCGAGCAGAATAAAACACAGCTTTTTGATACATTTATAATTTATTTAAATAGGTTATAACCATTCTTCATTACCAGGTACATTGTCAGACTGGAGAATAAGTACAATGTTTAGTGATGGGATTGTATTCCAAGCACTGTAATTACTTCCATCGTTTTGGAACAAGTTGGGTGTTGGACAATGACACGGATGTCTCAACTATTATAGTAGAAGTGATCAACACAACAATGCAACGCCACACATACAATACTGTTTGAAATATTTGGAAATATAAATATATATTGTGTGAACACAGAATGGTCTTAGAGTACACCTTACAGGCTTACATCATCTCCACTCCACCTTCACAGCCAGTGTAGTGTGTCTGATCCTACTGGAAGGACACGACTAACTAGCAGCAGTGTTGGTGTAGGTGGTGTGGCTCACCCTGCCCTCGCCTCCTACCATCATATTGGTCGCCTTCTACCATCATATTCATCAAAGTTTCACTAACAACTTATTCACAGATTTCACCTGCAGCCTGGCTATATTTTCCCACTTCTCACCTGTGTACAGTTCCAGCTACAACTGTGTACACACCACCAGATGGTTATCATAAAATGGCACCAAACTTGGAACATTACTGAGCATCTGTTGTGGCGCTGAACGGCCAAAAAGTCCTAGATATAATTCATGATGCTGATACGAGAGCAAAAGGATTGAAGTCAAGCGATATCAGAAGTCTGGGATTCAACCAAGGATTTTATTGAGGACTCTGAGGGACACTGCGAAAGATTTGTAATCTTCCTGAAAATCAGGACATTCTACGCGTAAGTGTGCGACTGTAAGTTGGACAACATCGTTCACAGGAAGTGTGCGACTGTAAGTTGGACAACATCGTTCACAGGAAGTGTGCGACTGTAAGTTGGACAACATCGTTCACAGGAAGTGTGCGACTGTAAGTTGGACAACATCGTTCACAGGAAGTGTGCGACTGTAAGTTGGACAACATCGTTCACAGGAAGTGTGCGACTGTAAGTTGGACAACATCGTTCACAGAATATTGACGTGAGTCCCCATGACTTAAGAGGAGAATTATATACAGCCTTGCCAGAGTAATTTTCCACCTCATATTACAATGGGAGGAGGAAGGTGATAAGGATAAGCCACATCTACTATTAGCGCGCAGGAATGGACATTACTACTGATATCAAGTCGAATATATTGCATATTATTATAATACTGCGCAGTTGGCCGTAACATTCGACCAACGATCATTTCAACGGTTGCGAACTACTGCGTGAATGACAGGCTAAACATCTGAGTAAAGAACCCGCTTTCGGGAGACAGGAAACACTCGTTGCCTCCTTAGCAACTGTGAGGTCATTAGTAATAACATCAACATGGCCGAGGACCCAGCAAAGTCAACTGTCTAATACCTGCTGTAGATGACCTAGTGAATGAGTCCATAACATATAGGATATTAATAAGGGTAAACAAATTCTTCAAGATTAAGCTTCATAAACGGCTGGGTAAATACTTGTGTGGAAAAGAGGGTTGTTGATTTATGGAACAGATTCCCATATAACTTGATAGATGTATTACTGGTGGATTGTTTTTAATACAAGAACAAATCTTTAGTTTCTCTTATTCTCATTCTTATGTTCTTAAGAATTTCAGTCAAGAAAGGCCTTAAGGAATACGTTCTCCTCATCCTGAGTGGTGGTCCATGTCCGTTGTGAGGTGGACCAGGCCCTCTGAGGTGGACCAGGCCCTCTGAGGTGGACCAGGCCCTCTGAGGTGGACCAGGTCCTCTGAGGTGGACCAGGTCCTATGAGGTGGACCAGGTCCCAGGTCCTCTGTGATGTCGGCTAGATCCTCTGCAAGGTAGGCCAGGCTCTCTGTGGTATCAGTCAGGTTTCCTATGAGGTGGATCAGGTCTTACGTGACTCAGGCCAGGCATTCTGTGAGGTAGGCCCAAGTCCTCTGTGAGGCTGGCCAGAATCTTCTGTATCACTGTACTTCAGTAAGAAGTACAGTGTCAGTGGTACGGCTTCATGTAATGGACAAGACATCACTACTGATATCAAGTTTTGCTCGAGTTATAGTTGAATAAGTAGGTGTGTGTGTGTGTGTGTGTGTGTGTGTGTGATTTTAAATGATGACAGTGTTGTCAAGGTCGTTGAGAGCCGTGGTGCTGACGTATTTTGGTAGTGTTGCCGGTGACACTGGCAGGCATACCAGTGTCGCCCTTACGTGCTTGCTGGTCCCTTCAGAATCCTACTGGGGCCTCCGGGACGAACTTCCACACCCGGTTAGGTCCAATCTCAGCCACGTAGATGGCAGAGGCGTCCGGACTCACGGCGATGGCGTGAGGGTTGTGGAAGCCCTGCCGGTGTAGAGGAGGAGGAGGATAAGGCCCTTGGCAGCAGATAATGAGAAGCGAGAGCTTATACATATACAGGAATAAATCTATAAAAACAACTGACCCAAATTCTAGCATGCAACTACTGTATGTATTAACTAAATACCATGATAGGTTCTTCGTGTTACTATAACAGGTACCTTATGGAGGGCTACCTTATCAAGTCCCCAGAGTCGCCTACCACGACAGATACCTTAAGTCGGACCACCGTAGCAGGTCCTCTGAGTCACTTACCGTGACAGGTGCCCAGGCGTCGAGTAGATCGCCAGTGTCAAGGTCAGCTGTAAAGCCAGTTGCCACGCCTTCCGTCTCGCTGCCCCCCACGCCCACCAGCACGCCATCTGTTGGCGGAAAGTTCATTTAGGTCCTTTCCGTAGGCCAGACTGTTTGCCCGTGTCTCCCGTAGGTCACACTGTTTGCTAGTATCTCCCGTAGATTTCCACTTTCTCTTAACTTAACTAGAAGATAACTTGCAACACTCACTGAGAGCAGCCACGTCGAACACCCTGCCACGGTTTGGGCCCTGAAGAGTCATGATGGGTTGTCCGAACTCCTGTGGGTCGCGAAGGCCCGCCCTGAGGCACACCACGCGGTGGTTCTCGCGGTCAGCCACACAGAGGGCGTCGCGGGCCTCGTCCAGCGCCAACCCATGGGGCACGTACAAGGCTCCTGGGCTACCGTCGCTGCCTGCACACACACACACACACACACGCGTGTATTAAACACTTAAATGAATAACAAATTTTGCTGATTTGTATTATAAATACCAGAAATAATTACAAACAATTGATATTCCTATAAAATGGGGAGGCATGGTCAAAATGTGCACGCCAAATGTGTATTATGTAATAGAAACGTCAAACTTTGCACACAAGTTAATTATAAACAGATGTGGATATTCAGATAATGAAATCAGTCTACTGTGTGTAAGTGTAACTTGGAGGTCTAACCTATTAAATAAGTTGTATATTCGACCACAACTAGCTGATACTCACCCTGGTGTCCGAATTGGTCTTTGAGTGTTCCGTCAGCAGCGAAGCGGAGGACGCGGGCGTTGCAATAGCCATCGGCCACGAAGAAGTCTCCCGAGGAGGTGACGGCGACGCTGGTGGGTTTACACAAGTGTTGGTCGTCACTGCCGGGCACCCCAGCCTCACCTATCATCAGCTCGGGCTCCTCGCCTTCAACAGCGAACTGCACCAAAAAGTCAATAAAGTGTTGAAGCTTCTCTACAGCAGACTTGCATTAACATAAAGTTTCCAGTAAGAGCTCCCACTGAAAATAAGACAGAGATAAGAGTCCCCACAAGGAAACGCCGCTACCCACCTTGAACACCTGGTGGAGGGCGACATCAGTGAGCCAAGTATTGCCCTTGGTGTCGACGGTGATACCATGAGGTAGGAAGAAGCGTCCATGGCCCCAGGAGCGCAGGACGTCACCAGTGTCTGGATCCAGCACAACCACTACATCTTCCTCCAGGGGTCCTCCCTCCTGGTAATGGTGCGTCGCGTTGAACGACCTGCAGCCACCAGTCCACACGACTCAATATAATAATAATAATAATAATAATATTGATCTTATTCATTCACATCGGATGTATACCTAATATATGACTTGCACATACACTTTGATTTGTTCACCTGGGTATATTTACAGTAAAAGAGTCAAGTACTACGTGGAATATATGCCATACTCACAGGTAGTCCCAGGTGCGCGTGCCCCGGTGGAAGAGGACAGGTCTACCCAAGGGGTCGACGGAGACACCAGCCACCTGCCCAACCTCCAGCTTGGGCGACCAGCCCCGCTCCTCTTGTGGGTGACCCACGCTACCACCGCCCTGACGATGCACAGCTCCATGTAGATCAATTCATTATTTCATTTAGTTTAAGAACTAAATAAAAAGTGACAATTAGCTGTCCCTGCTTACTAGGTTTCATCAGACACCAGGAAAGTTATTAAAACAATAATACAATACTATGATCAAAATACTTTAGATGAAATGATAATAAACAAGAGACGTGGAGAATAATAAATATTATATTATACAACTTCCTTTAGGCGAGTAAAAGGAGAGAGTTAAGAAAGTTGTAAACCGATTGGCGAGTCGTGTTCCAGGGAAAACGAGTATGATAACTCTGAGCTATGGGAAGAGACAGCACTAAGCCTACTGAAGAGAAAGATGTATTCTTCTGTACCTGTTTGTGAAGCCAAAGAAAGGAACAACTGCAAGATAAATCTTATAAAAATGAGATGGATGGATACGTTCCACAACTGTTCCATATTATACAGGCCAAAAGAAGGAAAAGCAGAGCAGTAAAGATGCTCTGCAATTGCAAATCAAATATATAAACATAATTTCAATAAATTTGCATTGACACTAAAAATAAATGCAAAATTTGTTGATCATGTATGAATAACAAATTAATTTAATAATTTCAGTTTATATAAGTATAGGAGTATCACCTCTAGTGCAATTGTAGGGACCAATAGCCTAGGAGAAGAAAATAGATTTTATTGTAGACCTATTACTTTAAGAAATGTGTCGAACATAAATATTGGTGATCGAGTAGAGGCCATCGACCGAGCAATGTCGGGCCTATATAGTGCGAAGAGAAGAAATTTAATATGTTTTTGTGCTAGAGCTCAATCCTACTAGAAATCTTAAAAAGAAGACAGATGTGGAGAGAGGCAAGAGTTAAAATTATAACTGAAAGTTTTCATATACAACATTGTAGAAATTTGTCTAGTAGGTGCATGTCAGACTGAATACATTCATCATTAAAAATATATAATCCTAAAATTAAAAATGTATGCTTGCACTGCCCACACGCCCCATTTTTTTAAATAACCAAATAAAATAAATTTACTTCTATACACAACAAATACCCCATCCTCCTTAGAATATATGTATACTATAGTTGTTATTGTGAGAATGTATAAAACATAGACTGTTAATCCCCCAAAAGCTACTGGAACCTTAATGGGCATAACAAAGCAAAATTAACCCAAATCCCAACTTTGCTTAAGTCACCAACTCTAGGCCTAACATACACAATCTTGAGCCTAATTTTAGTAATCTAGTACATACTTATAGCCTTAGAAAACTTGTTTGGATGTCTTATGCATTGAGCCAATAGGAATTTAATATGTATATATATATAGGAGCCAATTTAATATGTATAAATAATGTGAAGGCATTTTTTGCATGTGCAGTACTATTAGCTTATTCTATTAATTTCTAGTTTTTGCAGTTTCGGGGGCATCTATATTAAGATATATTAATGAGACCAATTTGAGAAAGGTGGTCAGATCCTGTAGGCCTAGGATACCCCTCACCATAGGCCTCCCCTGGGAGTCATCACCAATGTATGGGTCGACTACATCACTCACCTTCCAGGCCTCGCGATCCTCCAGGAGGTTCCTCAGTTCTGTGTAGATGCTGTCGTCGAAGTAGTCAGAACTGGGGATCTTAAGAGCAAACACACACGTGAAGCAACATATGGAAGCACACACTTGTAACCAAAACATGGTCATTTTGTCTCAGGCTTTTGTCCCACACAAGAAATGTCCTTCGATATCTTTCACTTGCGTGTGCTCCAGGCACAGATTACCGTGCACGAGTGACCGTTTAAGCTGTTTGTTTGTGAGATTTAGAGGTAAAGTGCTGGAGGGTGTAGGGGCGTGTGGGTCCCTCGATGGTCTCCAAGCTGAATGAAGCATCGACCGTGTTGTCATGGCGACGCTCGCGTCATGCTGTAATCAATGGGACGCATGCGTGGAGAGTTACCCTTGCTCCAGGCCCTCCACTATAACATAACTATAATTATATCCTGAAGAATACTCATGTATTTGGCCTCTTGTTCGGTTATACAGTTTATAGTTCCCCTGTTTGTACCTTTTAAAGACATAAACATTGGCATTACTGCATTCCTCGCGTTCAACTCTATTTTACGGCTTATTTTTGTTAGGAAACTTAGGTATACACAGCAATGTGCTGCTATCCTATTCTATATTAAAGATTACACAGTGTAGATAAAAAACTACCTATAAGTTCATCTAATATTCCCATCTCACAGGATGGTTAGTCATACATGGAATCAGGAGGAGCAAATATCTGCCTCAATACAAAAAAATAAATTAAATTTGACTAAATAATAACTGATTTTCATAAGAGCTAAACATTGAATCGTGAAAATATTATATTATAATTATTTTTACCACTTTCTATTAGATTCCTCTCAAATAATGTAGTTTTTTACAGCAAGATAATTCAGAGCCCTTATTTTTTTCCAAAACACTATTTTGGAGAGAATAAGCTTTTACTAAGCTACATATCATAAATTAATTAAGTTCAAAATCTGGTAATGAGTCTGTGATTCCATATATATTTTGCCTGTGTTTCCAGACCTAAATACAACAGCATTTAAAGATACAATTATTACATTCTTTTCAAAACCTATAGACAAAACTTCACTAGCATAGTATATATTACTGCCAAACAAGCCTATTCAGTGAACAAATCCACAAGGGCTGTGACAAGGGTTCGAACCTACGTCCGAGAGGATCCCAAATGTTGCTTTAATCAACTGAGCTACGACATGGTAAAAAGAATTGCAACCGGGAAATCATCCTGATCTACCGCGGGTCCTGCAGCCTCTCCGAGACACAAACCAGGGTTTTACGCAATTCCTCCATGCACCCGAGCTCTGCCAATATTAGCAGAGCTGATTTCCCAGTTGCAATATTGGCAGAGCTCGGGTGAAAAACAAGTGAAAACCGGGCAGCAACTCTACGGAAAATAACTTCCCAATTTCTAATCATAAAAAAATAATATTTCTTAAAGAGGGCACTGGGACCTACCCTGACTGGCCTATTGCACCTCCAGCCCAACTATGTCATCTTGAAAAGTTAGATGAGGCTAGCCTCGGCCTGAATCCTTGGATACACAAACAGACAGACATTCTCTTTTTTATATACAGGTTACGGTAATTTTTAATCAAACAATTATGATCCGAATTCAGTCTTTACTTATTCAGAATCATGTTAATTTTTGTAGAGTCAAATATTTAACAAGCTATAATGAGACGTTTTCCACCTGGCCAAGGGAACAGATACAAAGCTCAGCTAGTAGTAGCCAAGAGTCTTCTCTGATCAGAGTTGATTTCTCTGAGGAACGGTGGTGGTCGATGAGGCAATCTCCACTCCCTCCCTGTCTTTACGTGACGCAATAATGCTTTGTGAGCATCGTATACAGAGCGGTGTTTCTACTGAAGTCTCTACAACCATAACTATATTGTTTCGACGTTGTCATTAATCCGTTATTACTTTATTAAAAATGTGGACGTTTGTCCATATATATATATTTACCGCTAAATGAATGTGTATGTGACTTTTCATTTCCTTTCTCTCTATCTCTCTTCCTCCATCTCTTCTTTTCCCCTATTTCTCTCCCTCCCCACTATCTCCCTCTCGTTCTCTCTCTCCCTCTCTCTACCTCTTTCAACACAGTCCCTCTCCTACCTCCTCTCTGCTCTCTCTCACCACATTCCCTCTCCCTTTGCCATCCTGTTTGTCTCTCTCTCCCCTTTTTCTGTCTGTCTCTGCCGTTGTACCTTTCTGTCTCAAAACATGCAATAAATGCCCAGAAAACACACAATGTATCACAATATTTGTATTATTGTTACTTTGATAGTGTTGTAACAACGTTGTAAACAATCAGCAGCTGAAAAACTGTTGAAAACCTAGCTCCTATTTAGACTTCATGGAAGCTACTGATCTTATTAGAGTGGGGAAAATGGGGCCAACCTGCCTATGACAGCCCTCTACCACCAATGTGTCATCCAGACAATGTAAGTGAGGCTAGCCACAAGTGCTTCTCCTACCTCAGAGAGAGACAGTCTCTTTTATAGACGTAATTTATAATTATTTATGTATGATTATTTAGAAAGAGTACTATTATTATTGCATGGTAATTATTAGTATATTATAAAACCTCTTTTATGTTACTTTTATTAGAATGTTGCAAGCATTAACTTTTATTTTCTTATATAGTCACCTGAAAAAAGTATTCTTGCATTCCTTTGTTTACTATTGATTTAAAAATAAAGGTAAGTCATAGTAGTTGAAATGTACTGAGAACCATATTATAACATTAACTAATCATGTGAACATTTTTTAAATTGTTGAAGTAGTGGTATATTTTGACCATCAACTATTGCCAAAACTAAGTTTCATAATTTTTTGCAGAGCTTATTTAGGATAAGAGCTTTGTGATTATTCTTTTTGAGCAAATTATAGATATGTCTAATAGCTACTTGTGCCATATTTTATTGACATTTTTTTCTTGAGGGAGAGAGCTAGAGTGAAGTGCGCTGTATGCACATTGTGCACCTTGTAATATATGTACACACATTTATACATATGTCTGGGATGTACAAGATGTTCGAATGGCTTGAAGCTAACGAAAGACTTAATCCAGCCCTGACTGTGACGTGCCTTGTTCAAAATCTATATAAGTACACTCATGTGCCTTGGGTAGGGTGTAGAAAACTTCATGTTGGATAAGTAACCTCTGATCCAGCAAAGAAACCACTCTCCATCCGTTCTACTTCAAGGAGCTGACAAAAAGTATCTGATATATAAACCATATAAGTATTTACATATTAGATACAAAAAAACAATGTTAATGTGTCGTTTATAATTATATATTAGATGCAGAAACAAATTTAAGTTTCTTGATCACTAGACGTATCATACGTGAGATATGTACATGGAAGCTGAATACACTAGGAAATTTCCAAGTTATGGGATATACTGTCCTCTACTACTCATAGCCAAGACTGCACTTCTGGTGTGAAGATAAGTTACCGATTACGACTAAATGCCATAAGTAAGAGCCCATCTATATGTGTAGATCTTCGTAAAATATAACTATATCAATGCTGTAACCTGCTTAGCTTGACGAATACTGGGGTTCAGAGCTAATTTTGTGCCTCTGGCTGTAGCTTATACTTTTTTCTGTAGTATACGTATATACATGACAGATTTAACTGTCGCCTTGACGTGGTCACATATATTTGTATATCTTGTACAGCTTCTGAAGCAAATGCAATATTTTATAGACTGTATGACTATCATGAAATAGAAAGTGGAGACCAGGTGAGAAACTCTTACGTAATAAATGAACGGTCACTCCTCCTTGGGGAGTTGGCTGGGGGGAGGAATTACATAATATTGTTAAACTCTAAATAAAACTAATTATAGAAAGTCAGCGCTGTTAATCAGGTTTCACTTAATCAGTTAACTCTCCAATAACAGCTCTTTTTAACCTCAGTATATTTATAAAACGGATTCAGACTGAGGAAAACTCGGAAAGATGGATGTTTCCATCCGTCTGGGGTATACACATTTTGAAGAGGGAAACTAAAGTATCATTTCACGCATACACAGTGTATATTTACGACGATAGTTAGATATTATTAGTGCTGAGAGTCATTAGGTGGCTAAATGAGGTCAGTTTGGCCATTCCCAGAGCTGACGCCCCTTCCACCATCTATTGTCAGCTGGGGGAACTGTGGGTCACGTGACCTGGCAGCCGATGACGCCATATTAGACGTTTGTTATTGTTGTGGTAGTTGAAGTGATGCTGGCGGGGTAGGTGACCTGTTCACTCTCTGGCCCTTATTCGTGCCCCTCCAGTCAGGACCAGTGCCATATGTGTGCCACACGCCCTCCACGCCCCGCCACCACCAGCCAGGTGAGAGGTGCCAGGTGCCAGGGGGGAGATATAGTAGAGCAGGCTGTGCCTCTCGCTATGGGGGCAAGGTTTTCTAATATGAATTTTTTTTTCCTCTTCGTTAACCTTGTTCGTTATATGAACCATTGGGAACCTTCTAGTGTTGGTATGTTGTAGTTCACTACATACTACATGTTAGTCTCAACTATTTAATACGCCTAGCTAGAGTGAATGTGGTGGCCAATGCCTGACATATATATATATGCTGGTCATTTAAATTGATAATTTAGCTTAAAAAATAAGCACACATTTGATTGCTGGTGTAATTAAAATTGTCACCTTAATAAGTTTTTCAATTTTTGTTTTAATTATTAAAATACTGGCAAAATTTAAGTTGACTCAATAATGTGAGTTTAGGTTTTATAGAAAGGGTTTTTGTCATATTTAACAAAATTTTCAATTAAGGAGAGATTTCTGCCAAGGCCAAGTAACCAAAGGTGTGGTTAAATTGTCAGAATGCAGCAGCAGGAACTTTGTCAAGTACTGTACAATGAGCTTCTTGCTTGTTTCTCATTTCCTTGTTAATTATAGAACTGTTGAGTTGACCCAACTTGTCCTCTTACAAATAACGTCACTTTTTTGCTCGTATGCGTTACGGCCAAAAATTGCAATATTAGAAAATGGATATTTATTTTCCAAATGATATAGACCCAAAACAGCAAGTTTTGGGTTCCCTGGTAGGTTAGGAGAGCAGCAAGTTCACCTAAGGTTTCAAAACATCATGAAAACTTAATTTAGTGACCTAACAGACTAAGCCAGAGGACCCAAAACAAAAAACAGGACCATACGTCACTTTCGTGAGCCAATTCCATTTTCTAGTACAGTACTGTACGACAATTTTTAGCCTTTGTGTGCAAATGAGCGAAAAGCGACGTTATTTGTAAGGGGACAGGTTGATTAGCCAACATTGTTAATTTTTTACTGAAAATCTTGTTTTCTGGCTTGACATATCCTGTTCACACCTAAGGTGTTGGTGTATTATGTGTGTGTCACTTGGCACCATTACTGCTTTTCCTATTTGGTATCCTCTAATTCAAGAGTACAGTATTTGAAGTAGTTGACAACTATAGCAAATATGATTATTATTTGAACCTCGGCAAAGACTTGGTTCTGCAAGACGAGCTACTATACTTACGAAGGTCGAAACACATGATATTCAGAATTTAATTTAATTAAAGTCTGAATTTACCAGAGGGCCACCATCTCTTTAGTGGCTTTGATGAGGTCAGGAATCCGGTGGCTTGTCAAAGGTTTCCCCTATTTGTGTTGATTTTATTGAGCTGGATTTTAAATTTTAGAAATGATTTAAGATTTACAGCTTTGGCAGGTATGCATTTCCATGGGTTTATAACCCTATGGGTGAAAAAGTATCTCTTGTTTTCTGTCCTACATTGTGGCTTCTTGAGCTTGAAACTATTGCTCCCTGTTTGTGTTACCTCTCAACTTTTGAAGACATTGTCTGGGTCATTATCCTCCAAATTTTTCAGTGTTTTAAAAGTTTTGGAGGAAACAAGCATAACTAGATTATGGAATGGATGAAAGAGAGAACAGAGGTTCAGAATAAATGGAGTGAAGCCAGAGTGGATGAATGTTACTAGTGTTGTGCTGCAGGGCTCTGTATTGGGCCCATTAAGTTTAATAATTTACATCAATGACTTTGATACTGGAGTGACTAGTGTAATCAGCAAATCTGTATACAACACACAAGTATAGCATGTAGTGAATACCCTGTACATAAGAATGGCAAATAAACATTGGCCATGCTATAGGAGTGAACTAACATTCCTGGACTTATCAGGCACATGTATTACTAATTGAACCATGATGAGCTCAAAAGTATCTTGACAAAGTACTACCATACTTACTTGAAGTTTAGAAGGCACTGTTTAATACCACAGTCGAAGTCTTAAGAGATAATCGTCCAGTATTTTGTCATAAATCCCTCATGTTCCTGTGAATTGATTGTGTACTTACAATGCTGGGTGAAAAAATGCAATTTGTTTTTAACATGAGGAAAAGGCTTTGCCATATACTGCATCAGATATAGTTATGGAGCAATCAAATTGTGAGAGGGACTTGAGATTTATTGCTAACAGTGATCTGAGGCCAAGACATCAATACCTGAAATAAACCCAGCATGGTACTGGGATTTATAAGTAGTAGCATAAGCAACAGAAGGACAAATATCATTCAGTATTAGATATTTGGATCAAATACTATACTGTACCATATGATGATATGTGGTTGTGCAAATATCACACATCCTTCTCACTCTCCTAGCCTTGATCATCTGTAATTTGTCAGGGAAGAGGCAAAATCAAAGCCCCATGAATGGGGAAGGAAGGAAGGGTTCAAGGAACCACCAAAGACCCACCAGAAAGAGGTGTTTCATTATATTTAATGCTGGTTTCTTTTACATTGGTAATGTAATAAAAGCATCAAGCTGTGATTATTCTTATTTGTATTTGATATCCTATAATCATGTAACCATTTATAGCCAGGAAATGTTCAGTACAGTATTGTAGCCATTTAAACACATTTTAAAATCACCTGTGTTGTTTTGAAAAAGTTTCTTAGAATAAACTAAATACTGTACATAAAATAAAATGGCATTTAATAAAATAATTACAAAAAATTATTTAATAATACATTATAGAATAAATACAATGTATAATATTAATATCACTTCAGTAAGGCACAGTAACACCAGTGATATAGCAAGAGGTAGCTTTTTCAATTATATTTAAATCCTCCTCCATATGTAATTTCTCAAAGAGCTCTTCTCATGTTGTACCATTATTTGTTGAGAGCTGCCAGCCCATCTAAGGTCTTGAGTGTCAGTGTCATTTGTAGTGTTCTTGAATGCAATACAGTTCTGTATTTTTTTTTTTTACTTCTATGCTGAAGTCAAGGCATCTGTTAAGATCTTTAGGTAGAGGAAGTTGATCCTAGATAATGATGAAGCAGGCAGCACCATTTTATACTGCGGACATGGCAGCCATTTTGTCAAGGGATGCCATTTCTGGTTCTCCCTATGCAAGTGCTCAAAAATTTCAATTAATTTGGTATTTTTATCACTGCCAATGTTTTGTCAGTGAGCATTTAAACTTTTCTGTGGCTTTGTATAGATGTGTAGGTATCATCTACAGGATGTTTTCCTTCACCTGGCTGGTAACACCCAATATGACATCAGTATTATCATGCTTTGTCAACATTTCATTGAAGTGGTAAACACAGCTTTTGATGTGCAAAATAATGTTTTCAGTTCATTTTCTTTCAAATCTAGATGCTGAATGGGTCCCCATGGCCATGTTTTAAGAGAGCATTATTACTAATAGTTATAAGGGTCTTGGTAGTACAGTCGAGTTCATTCTCAACTTCCAATCGGGAATCCTGGGTTAGATTATCGGGCTGGGACAGACATGGCTGGGCACATTTCCTTTCGCCTAATTTTGCTCTTCACCTAGCAGTAAATAGGCACCCAGGAGTTAATAAACCTGGGGAAGGTCAGTGGTTAGTTTTTTAGGGCCTCAATATAAGCCTAACATTATATAAATAAATATATATAGAGTATATATAAAATATAAACACAAACCTCATACATATACACATACATAGGGTGTCGCTGGTGGCTAAGTGGACAGCATGCTGGATACGTGGTCCTGTGGTCCGGGGTTTGATTCCCGGAGCCGGTGGAAACAAAAATGGGCAGAGTTTCTTTCACCCTGATGCCCTTGTTACCTAGAAGTAAATAGGTACCTGGGAGTTAGACGGGCTGCTTCCTGTGTGTGTGTGTGAGTGAGTGAAAAAAAGTTAGTACAGTAGTTAGTAACAGTTGATTGACAGTTGAGAGGCGAGCCAAAAGAGTGGAACTCAATCCCCGCAAGCACAACTAGGTGAATACAGGCTGCCTGTCCCCAACAAAACAAATTATATTATCTGTTCTTGTGTGGAGAGGAGGCCTAAAGGTGATGTTACTGGCATTGATGTAAACATAAAACAGTTGTCCATGGGAATTCCTGCCTCATTCCATAGTTGATACTGTACATCCAAATCATATTACACATATAATGCAGTTAAACACTACTTTTAATTTTCATGGGAGGTTCTAAACATCGTTCTAAAGGGTCATCTATACCAGCTTTTGCATTAAGGAAGTGTGTTAAATAAAGCAATTCCTTACTTCTGCAAAGTCTGCAGTTTTCCAAAATGCCCTTAACTGCTTCGTGCCAATGATGGACATTCTGTAAGCAATGGATTAAATTTGTTGGCTTTGACAATTTCTTGATTGTGTGAAAGCAGCTTTTTGCATACTGATATTGGCATGGGGTGGAATAATATTGGACCCCTATAAAATTCAGATGCACTACAGTATCACTATCCAGCTCTTCTAGCTTCTGCTGAGCTTGGTTATGAAGTTGGCCACCCATTCTCTACCAGATTTGGCACCTGCTGCTTGAGTGGTCTTGGCTTTCCCATAGTCTTAAATTGTTATCTTTGTGGTTTACCTGTTGGGCTGATGCTGGCTGAGGATGCTTTACTGCTTTCTCTTGTCAGTGTTATTTTGCTGCTTTTGAAGCAATGTGTTGTGTTCCCCATTATACCTGTGATGGGAGATATCTCTTTCCTCTTTGAATTTTGTCTGTGGTATGCTCTCATCTTTTGATGCTTGGACTGTTCCTGTTTGCATCAGCCTTTGACCGGAGGCCAGTGCAGTCACTCGTCTCCCACTCGCCCTGCCAGTCAGCTTCCATGGCCTACTCTCCTGCGGTGTCCACCCTCTACAGTGGTTACCTACCATGTGGTTACAATGTAGTGATTCTGTAGATTCCAGTGTAGGGGTTTGAGGCAGCCGCCCTTGTAGTGTTAGGGTATCCGTCCTTATAGTGTGGGAGTTTGGGGCACATCTTTCCTTATAGTGGGTGTTTGGGGCATCTTTCCTTATGGTGTGGGAATGGGGAGGCACCCATTTGGTTGTCCTCATGGTCAATGTATCTATTTTCATTTCTTTTTGAAGAAGTGGGAGGTGGATGGTGCCTCCATCCTGTGGCTTTGTGGGGAATTTGCCCATCTGTTGGTAGGCCTGTTTGCTTCTGCATAATCCTGGCAGTTTCTTGTCTATATAACAACTCTGTTTCTGGTTTGTGGTATTTGTAGAGATCACATTTTCACTAGCCTGAGGATGAGCTTATCTATTCTCCTCCTCCCCTAGTCCAGATGGATCCTTGCAAGTTTGTTTCCAGGCCTCCATGTGGGCGATTTCTAGCCTAGTTCCAAGATCTTCTCACTGATTATTGTGACCCCTTGCCTTCCTTTGGTGGTTCCTTCACTTGCACTTTCAGGTGCATTAATTATCTTTAGTCAGCTCACAATTGGAAGGTTGGTACAGTTAGACCGGCGACTCAAGGCTGCCACCAGGCAAGGAGTACTTAACTACTGCGGTCCTAGTTGTCAGAGGTGTTCACATTTTCCTTGCCGATATACGTGTTATTTTGTTCGACTTGTCTCGTAGCCAAGTCCACCTCTTGGATAAGGTGATGTAGCATCCCCTGCTCCATGCACTTCTGTGAAGTGCATGGAGCCACTGAGGGAGCCTTCCCAGAAAAAAACCTCCATAGCCCTACTTAAAACATTTTAGGAAGCTAAAAGGTATATTCACACATTTCATGTGGAATGACCTTGGCATTCTAGATACTGTACTGCAATGTATAACAAATAAAACAATAACAAGTATTTGCTGGAAAAAAATCCACTAAGGCTTTACAGTCTGGGTGATAATTGCATTAGAAAGGGCGTTTCCTTGACAAGATTTTCAATCCTATTATGAAGTGCATTGTTTCCTAGTTTTTTTTCTTATAGCTTGCTGTGATATGGAATGGTTTTTTGATGTTAAAAAAATTTGATCTTTGTGTTTTATACTGAATTTATATCGAGCTCTAGATTTCAAATGATTTAACCTACGTAAGTCCTACAACAGTGTTGTCGAGTATCATTTTTTTAACTTTAGGTACTGTATTTTCTTTATATACGAGTACAATACAGTACCAGCATTACTGGACTGCTATTTATTTCTGTGATGTTACTGGGATTTTTATGGGCTCCCACATTTTAGGAAGGCCACGAATGGTTCACATACCCATAAAATATAGATCGGCCATTTTGATAGCTGCATACAGTGTGACAGGACAGGACACTTTACTCGACTCAGGCAGTGCAAAATGTCTCGGTTACATATCTTTACGAAATTTATGTTTTACAAATACAGTATACTGTAAGCTGAAACTGAAACTAGAAACGGCTACAAAGAGAAACAGAAGCACAAAGAAAAACAAATATAGAAAAAGTGAATGATCTAATTGAGTACAATTTCTGCTTCTGTTTCTCTTTGTAGCCGTTTCTCATATTATATATATACAGTACAGTAGATATTTGCATATAATGTATCTTAATATATTAACAAATAAATTCTTTCCAGGTTCCAGCCTGCATCTCCAAGTAGAAGTCATTAGAAGTCTAAAGTGAGTGTTTGAAACATTTTTTTATAAATAAATTGCTCGTTCTAATAACTGCACACTGCAAATGTTATGTATACTTTAGTAGGATTCCCTGTATCACCTTAAAGGTCATCTGCAACACAGAATTTTAAGTAGTTGTCTACATTACTCTCTCTTCACCTGCATACATCATATTTGATATCCAGTTCCCAATTTTTTTTACATATGGCCTGTATTCTAGAGAGGCGGTGTTCAGACACCTTTCTCTGAACATTGTTATATTGATCTCCCGTATATCCACATACAGTATACTGCACAACCTAAGTTACCTCACATAACCCTGTAGCAGAGTTTTAAGTGCAGTGGGTTCACAACCGAACGGTCTCGGGGTTCGGTTCACATTCAGGACAGAAATTTTGGTGCATTTCCTGACACTGCAAAAAATGATGACCTGTTCACCTAGCAGTAAATAGGGACCCAGGAGTTAAGCGACTGCTTTGGGTTACATCCTGATTTTAGTTTAGTTTATTATGCATCCCATACACAGCTTGTGGGTGGTAGTGGAAATGGTTACAGTGGCACATGATGGGTTCAGGGACTGAACCCACAACTTCTTTAGCCAAACATCCTCGGAAAGAAAATTATGAAATCACTATTTTGTCATAATTTTAATCTGGCTCAGGTTTTAGATCCTACTACTGGTGGACCTTGATAAACCTACCAGGCTTCCTTTTCTTACCTCCGGGAACAAACCCATTTTGCCCATGTACCCGAAGCAAAGAGGGTGACGTTTTCTATGAATCCCTCAGAAACGTTTACACAGAAAACTGAACACTTTATGGTTAACTAGTAAAATAATTTAGGTCTATTTGAATTCTACCATGTCATGTGTTGTCGCCAAATTGTCACTTAGTTGTGCTTACGGGGGTCGAGCTTCAGCGCTTTGGTCCCGCCTCTCAACTGTCAGCCTACTGGTGTACAGGTTTGAGCTTATCGAGCTCGATTATATCTACATTTCAAACTGTATGGAGTCAGCCTCCACCACATCACTTTCTAATCATTCCATTTATTAACTACTCTGATACACTGAAAAAGTTCTTTCTAATGTCTCGGTGGCGCATTTGGGTACTCTGTTACCACTTGTGCCCCCTTGTTCGAGTATCACCCGTGCTAAATAATGTCCTTATCTATCCTGTCGATTCCCCTTACAATTTTGTATGTGGTGATAATGTCTCTTCTAACTACACCTCAGAGACATGGAAGTCTAGTACAGACTAAAGATGTCTCCGAAATGCACCCAAGTCAATATGGTCAAACATGAATCACTATCACACAAGGGGCCTGATGGCTGAGTGGACAGCGCTCGGTATTCGTAGTCCTAAGGTTCAGAGTTCGATCCCCGGTGGAGGCGGAAACAAATGGGCAGAGTTTGTTTCACCCTGATGCCTCTGTTCACCAAGAAGTACATAGGTACCTGGGAGTTAGACAGCTGCTACGGGCTGCATCCTGGGGGATGTGTAACAAAAAGGAGGCTTGGTCGAGGACCGGGCCGCGGGGACACTAAGCCCCGAAATCATGTCAAGATAACTTATAGATTTAACCAACAAATTTTAAAATCAAGGGCAACTTGGCAATCTTAGTCACCAGTTATCAAAACTTAAGTCACTGTGGACTTGACACAATAATGACTGATATGATACACTGATCCTCCCCAGAGTGATGACAGGTCTTACCTTACTGACAGATGACAGATATAATAACTCTTGGTCCAACTGGTCTGAGCACACACACCCACCTCAAACTATCTTCCCCAGCCTAATGACTAATCAAGTAAGGATGGACAAGAGGTTAACACCTCAATGCCAACCTTAGCATAAATAAGTTATCCCTTTTCATATTGCTCTTAATTACATAATAAACAGAAATTCATATATAAATAAATATTGAGGAACATTCACAGATGTTGTTCTCGGGTAACGTAATATTGAAGTTTAGCAGTTATTTAAATATAATTACCCAGATGAAAGGTTGGTAGCCCTGTTGTGACCCTCGGACACGCTTACCACTGGCCGGCTTCTGACACACAGCACTCGCTAACGAGGCAATTTGGGTAGTTTGTCATCACACAAACAAAAACATTCTTGGTGTTATTTACGTCCTAATTTTATATGGAATTTATATAATACTGACAGTATATGAAGTATTAGATACATTTATCACTAAAAAGTTAGGGACAAGTGTATATTTTGGGTACACTTATATACGTAGAGTATACTTATATTTTGGTATACATTGGGACATAACACCACAACAGCTGCCCTCGTACCACTCCACCACTGTACCACAACAGCTGCCCTTGTACCACTCCACCACTGTACCACAACAGCTGCCCTTGTACCACTCCACCACTGTACCACAACAGCTGCCCTTGTACCACTCCACCACTGTACCACAACAGCTGCCCTTGTACCACCACCACTGTACCACAACAGCTGCCCTTGTACACTCCACCACTGTACCACAACAGCTGCCCTTGTACTACTCCACCACTGTACCACAACAGCTGCCCTTGTACCACTCCACCACTGTACCACAACAGCTGCCCTTGTACCACCACCACTGTACCACAACAGCTGCCCTTGTACACTCCACCACTGTACCACAACTATACCTCTCGGACAGAGGGTGACCATTTAGTGTGGAGTGTACGGCTGGTATTGTCTTGCTGCACCACTGACAACAATGGTCTCAAGTAAAGCCATTGTTTTCTTGGTGTTGGGATGTGGGGGGTTGTGGTGGCGTCCTTGTCTCCCAGTTGTCTGGGATGCCTCGTTGTTCCATTTGACCTAAAACTACTAGTGTTAATATAGGTCTGGCCTTGGTTCCAACACCTTTAAGGCACCCTTGAGGTGCCTTAAAGGTGTTGGACGATGTTATGTGGACGAGTCACGACGTCCACATAACTTCTCCACTCCTGGTGGTAGGCTTCACGTGCCCTGCATACGGAGCTCTCGGTAATGCATTCATATATTTTTTACACATGTGGGTATTGAAACAGACGACTTCCGACTCCTGTTATTAGAGTTAGGGCTTTCCCTTCCCATATCTCATGGTAACCCTTACCCTACTAGTTTTCTCTGGAACACGATCTGCCACTGTGTTTACATCATGGTTCCTTATCATTACTTGGTGAAAAGGAATGAACAGTTGTGGGTTGTCGCCCAATCAATCCTCCCTGGCCAGAGCTCGAACCCAGGCGAAATCACTGGTGATGCGAGGGGGGCGAGTGTGCTACCTCTCCGCCAGTTTGTCAAACGTACGAAATTTTAATTGGGCGAAAGTGTGTAGTATTGTTGGTCTCCCCTTGTTCCTCGTGTTCTTATTGTAGATATGTATGTGGCCACCCCTCGCTGTGGCCACCCTCACTGTGGCCACCCTCGCTGTGTGGCCACCCCTCGCAGTGTGGCCACCCCTCGCAGTGTGGCCACCCCTCGCTGTGTGGCCACCCCTCGCTGTGTGGCCACCCCTCGCTGTGTGGCCACCCCTCGCTGTGTGGCCACCCCTCGCTGTGTGGCCACCCCTCGCTGTGTGGCCACCCCTCGCTGTGTGGCCACCCCTCGCTGTGTGGCCACCCCTCGCTGTGTGGCCACCCCTCGCTGTGTGGCCACCCTCACTGTGTGGCCACCCTCACTGTGTGGCCATACCACGTTGAGAACACCGCTTCTGATGCCCCTGTTACCTAGCAGTAAATAGGTACCTGGGAGTTAGACAGCTGCTACGGAGCTGCATCCTGGGTGTGGGTGAGGGGGGGGAGGAGAGATTAGTTAGTAGTTAGTTATAGTTGATTGACAGCTGAGAGGCGGGTCGAAAGAGCAGAGCTCAACCCCGGGCGAACACAATTAGGTGAAAACACACACACACACACACACACACACACACACACACACACACACACACACACAGACACACACACACACACACACACACACACACACACACACACACACCGTTGCTCCTACCCTGGGAAGAGTATCCACTTTAGATGGATGCAAAATTCATGGTGGCGGCCACGACGCCTGTGTATCACAACACATTCTTTCCCTCCACTCCTCCTGCGGCGGCCGCCCGCTGGCGGCCCTTTGCCCGGCGCCCTGCCGACACTCCTATATCAAACTTTTTGAACGTAAGTTTATCGATGAGGAGGAAATCGGACATGGGAGGGGCCGGTGGGGATGCATCTGCTACAGGGCAATAGGACGGGTGGATGGTAAAGAGGAATCAGATTTAGAAGTGATGCAGCGGGCAGATAGAATGAGACGGGCTTGGGAAATCAGGATGAAGATGTGGTTGGAATTTCAAAATGTATGTGGTGGAGGGAGGTGGTGGAGGAATCGGGCAGGGAGGGAAGACGGAGGTAGCATGCAAAACTACAAGTTAGAGGACAAGCAGTGCAAAATAAGGCACTAAGGAGAGCAGCTAAACACCGTCCACCATATAATCAGACAATCCACGAGCTCCAGGAGCTCCAGGAGCTCCTGAACACACAGCCACTAGAATATCAGATTGCAGCACCAAGCCATCAGGGTGTGGAACACCGTCCCAATGTTAGAGGACCCAGTGTTAGAGGACCCACTGTTCGTCTCCAAGATGAGACTTCCAACTCCCACAGCTGGTGGTCCAGAAGCCTCGAGCTACTCAAAACCCAGCCCCACAATAAGTAATTCCTCATACATATATGTATAATAAGTATATTTTAGTAGCAGTCTTTTAAACATATTTAATTGAAAACAACAAAGTTTTAGATGTATGATTCTGGCACGAATCTTCTCGATATTTCTTACGTTTTTCTTCACGGAAGCGGGAAGTTGAAAAATTAACTCTCCAAAGTTAATTCTTACACTTTATTGGGTCTCACGGCTTGTGATGCGTTTCACAAGGTCACTCCTTACATTCTCAAAGACAAATTCTACCATTCTTTTCAAATTCTACCAAATTCTACCATTCTACCAATTCATTCTTACCGCCGAGTTTAATCCTTTTATGGTAAGGTAGTTAGGTAACATAAGGATGAATGGCATTACATAGGGGATATTATAAGCAATTAACTGTATCAACATAGTGTATGACATGTTGGCAGCTAGCTTCCCCTGGTTGCTTCCGTTCCTGTGGCAGGGTTATTCGGTCCTGCCTCTACATTGACTCGAGGTCTTGAAAGTGGGTAGAGTGTAATTGTGTTGTAATAACCTAGGTAGGGAGGGATGGAGGGAGGGAGGAAAGATGGACGGATGGAGGCAGGTAGAGTGAAGGTAGATAGGGAGGAGGTTTCAAGGTAGGGATGATGGGTGACGGAGATAGGTAGGGAGTGAGGGAGGTAGGAGCGATCAAGAGGTAAGAGGCTGAGGTTAGGGGAGAATGAAGCACCAGGTGAGAGAAGGGAGGGGATGTAGGAAACAGGTGGGGGGGGGGAATAATATGGTATGGAGGGTTGAGGGGGGAGGGGGGAGGAGGGTGAAATCAGACATGGGTGTGGTAACGCTGAGGGGGGGAGGGGGGGAGGGGTTGATGGGGGTGGTGTTATCGATCGGTAATTTGGCTTTTCAGAGGACCGGTCTTTGTTTTAAAGGTGAGGGGTTTATTTCCCCTTGATTCAGACTTTATAATCAATGAGGACTATAAGGCTTATAGTGTCGCTGCTGGGACACTAGATCTATTGTGACCTGCTGCAATAGATCTGCTGGGACACTAGATCTATTGTGACCTGCTGCAATAGATCTGCTGGGACACTAGATCTATTGTGACCTGCTGCGATAGATCTGCTGGGACACTAGATCTATTGTGACCTGCTGCGATAGATCTGCTGGGACACTAGATCTATTGTGACCTGCTGCGATAGATCTGCTGGGACACTAGATCTATTGTGACCTGCTGCGATAGATCTGCTGGGACACTAGATCTATTGTGACCTGCTGCGATAGATCTGCTGGGACACTAGATCTATTGTGACCTGCTGCGATAGATCTGCTGGGACACTAGATCTATTGTGACCTGCTGCGATAGATCTGCTGGGACACTAGATCTATTGCAACCTGCTGCAATAGCAGGTTGCATATATAGGTATAGGTTAACCTATTATAGGTATAGGTTAAGTAATAATTGTAATTACGAAGCAATAAGATGCTTATCTTAACATACTAAGAAGGTTAGGTAAGGTCGGTGTTTTCTATGAAGCTTTTCAAGGTAAACTAAAATATTCACAATAAATTAGTATGTCACATATGCACGTATTTAATAAGTCAGTATTGACTGTAAGAAAGTGCGAGAACGGGTTGCATGCATGCCCCCCCCCCAGGCCGCCAGGAGTCAGCAAGTAACCCAGCAGTAAAAGACACACAATAACTTGATATATTAAGCTAGACTAGTAACTAGTCTATGTATGTATTAACACGATGTACTGAACGGGGTGAGAATAGCTTGAGCTACCTCATCCTTTTGTGTGGATTTTACCTCAATAAACTTATTTCAATTTCAGTAACCAATGGACGGGTGGTGGTAATAGTGTGTCACCGAGCCACACCTCTTGTAGGCCGATTGAAAGTATTAATTAACCTTTTTGTGTAATTTAACTGAGGGGTTTGCCCCCAAGGTCTGCATGTTGACTGTGCCCAAGCGGTTTGACACTAAGACTCGTGTCACGGTGTTCTGATTGGCCTGCCCCATACAGTCACAGTGTTCTGATTGGCTGACACAAGGCCCCATAATGCCCCTGGTGAATGAGGAAGAGAGGTGGTCAGATAGTGGTAGGTAGTGATAGTGCGATGGTGAGAGAGACTAGTGATGGTGGTGGAGAAAAGGGCGGGTTGGGTAGTGGAGCTTGTTCTGTGGTGCTCTCTTAAGAACACTGTAGAGAGCTCTAGGCTCACTGTGGTGCTGGTAGAGCTGTGTAGAGGTGTAGGACCACGGATGATGATGGAGGTAGGGTGGGGGGGAGGGGGGGTTAATATTTGATAGGGGATGACTCTACTTCGCCAATATCGATCTTTCTCACTCGCCCCCCTCCTATTCTCCCTTCTCTCCATCTCCCCCTGTCCAACCTCTCTCAATCTCCCCGGACTCCCCCCTCCCCTTTCCTTCCCTTTTTCTCCTCTCCTCTCATTTACACTCCCCTCCCCCCTTCTCAGCCCTCGTTCCACACCCTTTCTGCCTTCCCCTCACTCTCCTCCCTCCCCTCTTTCTCCCTCCCTGCCCTCTTTCTGGCTCCCTCTCGCTCGATATTTGTGAAGTGCGGACGTCGACCCCTGCTGCAGCCCTTCAGCTGTGTGCTCGCCTAAATGTGCTTGTTGAATGGCACGTGTACCGGCGAGGCGCTAGCTCTCGGCCCCGCCTTACCAGCTGTTAGGTTATGTAACTAGCGCCCTTCTTGGGGTCTTGTCATGTACTATTCATTAGTTCCCAGTCAGTGCAGGCTTAACAGTGCTTACCAGCGTGTGATTACTGGGCAGCCAGCTCTAGTTGTTAATACCCCTGCTAGTGGTGGTTTAGTTGTTAATACCCCTGCTAGTGGTGGTTTAGTTGTTAATACCCCTGCTAGTGGTGGTTGTGGTGGTGGTGCTGCTGGTGGTGATGGTGGTGGTGATGGTGATGGTGGTGGTGATGGTGGTGGTGGTGGTGGTGGTGGTGGTGGTGGTGGTGGTGGTGGTGGTGCTGCTGCTGGTGGTGATGGTGGTGGTGATGGTGGTGGTGATGGTGGTGGTGGTGGTGGTGATGGTGGTGGTGGTGGTGGTGGTGGTGATGGTGGTGGTGCTGCTGGTGGTGGTGGTGCTGCTGCTGGTGGTGCTGTACCTTCTTGCTTTATAATTTAACTATCATGACGATGGAATTTGGGGAATCTCGCATTAAGAGTATTATTGACTTTTTATATATATATATTTCAAGTCACAACCCCCCTCCCCCCCCCTCCTGGTACCTCCCCCGTCCCCCTCCCCCCCTCCTGCTACCTCCCCCGTCCCCCTCCCCGCCCTCCGCCCTTCAACCCTCTCAGGTAAACACGTAATCTTTCAAGACAATATACACAACCTGGGTTTAGCTCAACATTGGAGTACAGAGCACCATCCTGGAATCCACACCTCGGGTAGAAGAACACCAAAATGTGAAGTGTAGTGAGGTTTGCAACACAACTGGCGCCTGAACGGAGACGGTTTGGCTACAACAACCGGCTAAGGGAAGACAGTCAACCATAGAGGATATATGATAGAGGGGATGTGATCACAATATGTAGAGGAAGATAGGCAACGCGGACGAGGACGGCTTCTTGAAATTGCCAGCAGTTAGGACCATAGGACACAGGTGGAAGCTGACGACGGAAATGTATCGATATGAACATCTTCGTAGGCGTGTAGGCGGGGCCAACAAGTGGAATGGACTGTACGAGTGGTATGGACTGGTAGTTGAGAATGCCGCCTCCATCCACAGTTTTAAGATATGTAAGTATTGTGGGGTTAGAAGTAATCCAAGTTCCAAGAAGGTTCCAAGCGTGGTGCTTGGCTCATTACAGTCCCGACACACACAGTGTGCAACCCGTCCTCGACTCAAGTCCATTCCATCCAGCGGTCGACCCCACAGACGCATTCATAAATTTTAACATGCTGTTTATTCAAAACGGGAATTTTCTCAAATATAAATTAATATTATAATATATTAGCATATTGTGTATATATAGACATAGGTTAGGTTAGGTATTTAGGTTCTGTTGGCGATTATTTGTATTGGTAGTACGTGGGTGAAGCATTTATAGCGTTGTGATTCGAACAAAATTCGTCAGTGAAGCACTTGTTCCGGATATGTTCGGACGTCAACAGTTGTAAGTCGTGTGTAAACCGCTTTTCATTCATAAACAGCGGGTTTGGCGGGTGCATGGAATCACTTTTGGGTCTTGTTTGGAGGACGGGCTGGGAATGAACTTGAGTCGAGGACGGGTTGCTTCACAACGCTTCTCACACCTGACATAATAACTCATAAGTGGTTGACCAGTCCAGCAACGAGGAGGCCTGGTCGACGACCGGGCCGCGGGGTCACTGAGCCCCGAAATCACCTCACGGTAGGTAGGAGAACCTGTTATTGTATAATAATCTACAACAGTTGTGGGGAGAGTTGTGCGGTTGTCGGCACCTTTGGCGCCTGTGGCCTCACGTGCTGGCGGCGACGCTGTTGCCCTCTCAAACATACAAATGATATGGCAACTATATGAATGTTTTGGTCGTGTAGTGTGGCAACTGTAGCGATTTTGGTCGTGTAGCTTGCTAACTGTAGCGATTTTGGTCGCGTAGCGTGCTGACTGTAGCGATTTTGGTCGCGTAGCGTGCTAACTGTAGCGATTTTGGTCGCGTAGCGTGCTAACTGTAGCGATTTTGGTCGTGTAGCGTGCTAACTGTAGCGATTTTGGTCGCGTAGCGTGCTAACTGTAGCGATTTTGGTCGTGTAGCGTGCTAACTGTAGCGATTTTGGTCGCGTAGCGTGCTAACTGTAGCGATTTTGGTCGTGTAGCGTGCTAACTGTAGCGATTTTGATCGTGTAGCGTGCTAACTGTAGCGATTTTAGTCGTGTAGCGTAGCACTAAGGATTTCTTTATTTTTTATTTATACACCCTGGTTTGTTCCGTTATGGCAACAGTGTCCGGGGATTGTTGCTTCGTGAAGTTCTAAACTTTTGGGTTTTCCTTTGTCTATTTTTAATGGATTTGATGTAAGTTGTGAAAATCGTTTTCCTAAATAAGGGAGCCAGCCAACCAGCCAGCCAGCCAGCCAGCCAGCCAGCCAGTCAGTCAGTCAGTCAGTCAGTCAGCCAGCCAGCCAGCCAGCCAGCCAGCCAGCCAGCCACCCCTCCCATTTTCTTCCCCTCGTCGTGGATGAGGGGAGAAGCTTATCAAAGAGGTATGGGGAAGGGGAGAGAGTCGCTACCATTGTTCTCATTAGGGGAGAGAGTTGCCCTTACCCTATTTTAGGGTGAAATTCACCTTTTTTTAGGGTGAAATTCGCCCCTTTTTTAGGGTAAAATTCACCCCTTTTTAGGGTAAATTCACCCCTTTTTAGGGTAAATTCACCCCTTTTTAGGGTAAATTCACCCCTTTTTAGGGTAAATTCACCCCTTTTTAGGGTAAATTCACACCTTTTTAGGGTAAAATTCACCCCTTTTTAGGGTAAAATTCACCCTTTTTTAGGGTAAAATGAACTTTTTTAGGGTAAAATTCACCCCTTTTTAGGGTAAAATTCACCCCTTTTTAGGGTAAAATCCACCCTGTTTAGGGTAAAATTCACCCCTATTTTTTAGGTGAATTCTATATTTATTTTTTATTTTATGTGTTTATGGAAGATTTTGCGCGGCTTGATGTAGAGCTGTGTGTCTTGAATGTAGCTTTAAATGGGTGAATTTTAAGAGATGGAAAATAGTGTGTAAGGGTTGTAGGCTGTGGTGAGGAGGAGAGTATTGGTTTGGGAGGGAGGGAGGGGGAGAGAGGGGGGGGGAAGACGGGGGGGGGGGGGTGGCACAGGAGGGGACTTACCATGGTGTTGTTACCTATCGGTGTCAACAGGGAAGAGAGGTCGAGTCCATTATCCCCCGCCTACTGGCCTTGCTGTGCCTGTTGAGTTATACTTGAACTGTTCTGACGATCAATATCTTTGTCGAACTTACTCTCTCTAAATTCTGGATACCTGGTTGATACCTGGTTGATACCTGGTTGATACCTGGTTGATACCTGGTTGATGGGGTTCTGGGAGTTCTTCTACTCCCCAAGCCCGGCCCGAGGCTAGGCTCGACTTGTGAGAGTTTGGTCCACCAGGCTGTCGCTTGGAGCGGCCCGCAGGCCCACATACCCACCACAGCCCGGCTGATCCGGAACTTCTCTTAGAAAACCGTCCAGTTTTCTCTTGAAGATGTCCACGGTTGTTCCGGCAATATTTCTTATGCTTGCTGGGAGGACGTTGAACAACCGCGGACCTCTGATGTTTATACAGTGCTCTCTGATTGTGCCTATGGCACCTCTGCTCTTCACAGGTTCAATCTTGCATTTTCTTACATATCGTTCAAATGGAGGTGATTGGTTGTGGATGGAGGTGGAATTGACGTGATGAGGGCGGGGGGGGATAGAGCTGGAAGGATAGCAAGAACTGGAGAGGGGGAGGAGGGAGAGACACTGACAGACAAACTTGGAGAGGGATAGGTTGTCTGGGATAACTGCATTGAACCAGCGATCAGAGTAAATGACGTCCTCTTCTATCCCTTCCTCGGCTACCTTGTCATAGGTTGATGATGCCCCGGGTTTTGTTTCCACAGATGCCAACACGAGAGGGACTCCACAGGAAGTCCCTCTCTTGTATCATCCTTCCCTGGCTCGATAACATTGTCACCACTCTCTTGATTTCAGCTGCTATCTCTCTGTTTTCTGCCTGACTTCCTTTCTGAGACTTTAAAGTGCCGTTGTTGGGTCTGTGGAGAAGTGCAGACGAGTGCTGCCCTTGTGCTCCGTGCTAGATATCTTATGGTATTAAGATATCTTATGGTATTGAGATATCTTATGGTATTAAGATATCTTATGGCATTGAGATATCTTATGGTATTAAGATATCTTATGGCATTGAGATATCTTATGGTATTAATATGGCAGAAGGGGATGGGTCGGTAATGGAGGCTGTGGTGATAGGAGGGGAGAGAGAGAGAGAGAGAGGGGGAGGGGGGGGGCAGGAACGGAGGGGGGGAGGGGGGGGGAGGAACGGAGGGGGGAGGGGGGGCAGGAACGGAACAGGACGGAATGAGGGTCACCTTAATCTTTTAAACTCTGATTCCTTTCTTTTAGTTAATTTCTTTTACCTGGAAGCTCATCCAATTCTCCCCCCTGTACTGTCTTTGCTCTACCTTGCCTCATAGTTATCCGCCCTCGTCACTTCCTCCCCGTCACTTCTTTTCTTCCCTTTTCTCCTTCTATACTCTTAACTGAACATTTCCCCTCCACAGTTTTCATAAGCGCGGTTCCCCTACCCTGGTCCCCTCGTCTTTGGTTCCGTCTTCCCGGCCCTGTCAGCCCTCCCCGGCCCTGTCAGCCCTCCCCGGCTTTGCTTATCCAAGCTAACACTGTCGCCCCTCAACTCGCAAGTTAATTTTTGTTTAATTTTGCCCCGAGGGGCGAGTTTATTGGGCAGCGTCACTCATCCTGTGAGTGGACACACCGCCATAGTGACAGTATTGGGCAGCGTCACTCATCTTGTGAGTGGACACACCGCCATAGTGACAGTATTGGGCAGCGTCACTCATCTTGTGAGTGGACACACCGCCATAGTGACAGTATTGGGCAGCGCCACTCATCCTGTGAGTGGACACACCGCCATAGTGACAGTATTGGGCAGCGTCACTCATCTTGTGAGTGGACACACCGCCATAGTGACAGTATTGGGCAGCGTCACTCATCTTGTGAGTGGACACACCGCCATAGCAGCATGTATAACACTCCCGAAAAGGAAGAAACCCCGTTTCAGCTCACAGCATCCACATAAGACAGCTTGCTCCAATGGGTGGAGGCTGTCCACCAGCTGGGACAGCCAGCTGGTGGACAGATGCCACCAGCTGGCTGTCCCCACCAGATGTCAGATGCCACCCATAGCCAGGTTCTCGATGTGAACCTAAGATGACAGCTGATATACCCACCATGCTTAAACCAACATGCCATCTCCTGCCCCACATCTGTGACATCCCCTCTGGCCCTCCTTAACTGCTTCTTGTGCCTTAGCTTTCAAGACCAACTTCTGGCTATAGTTTCTGGTCATGCCAGAGTCAATGGAGTTACCACTAGCTTCTCATAATTGGCAGAAGCTCTTAGATGACTCGGTATATACTGGCATCCCAGTATTGTCTCTATTTTACCACGCCTGCTTCCATACTGGGGCCGTGCATACACTCACCCATAAACGCTTCTGCTGGCCTCGTGCTTTGAGAGCATCTAACTCTATTATTGCTGTTAGTTTTGGTGACAACAGTGGGTGGGGCTGACTCGTCCCTTCCTCGACTTGTCGCACCTGGTACTTTCTGCACCTGTTGTTCATGCCACGCTTGTAGAGAGTAGCCATCTCTCTCTCGTCCCTTCCTCGACTTGTCGCACCTGGTACTTTCTGCACCTGTTGTTCATGCCACGCTTGTAGAGAGTAGCCATCTCTCTCTCGTCCCTTCCTCGACTTGTCGCACCTGGTACTTTCTGCACCTGTTGTTCATGCCACGCTTGTAGAGAATAGCCATCTCTCTCTCTCTCCATTATAACCCAACTGTTTGGACTGGTTGACTGGGTGACCACAGGGGAGAAGTAATGGGGTGGGGGTAGAGGGGGGGGGGGTGTGACAAGGGGGTGGGTGTGACCAGACGGTGGGAAATAAAGAGTGGGGGGGATGGGGCGCTGCAGGGACCGTCGGGTATTCACCAGCCACAACAGGACAATGGAACAGCCTCCGACGGCGTGATTGTTAAGACACATACATTTGCGTTTCTTGTGGGAACGTCGTTCATTAGTGGTGGGAGGGGGGGGGGAGTAGTTCATCTCTCCCAGGCCTTACTTTTGTCTTGTCGTCCCCCCCCTCCCCCCCCCAGCCGTCCCGGTAGTCTACGCTGCCTCAGATGGCCCTAAAGATGGAGGCCTGGTCGACGACCGGGCCGCGGGGACGCTGAGCCCCGGAAGCACCTCAAGGTAAGATGTGGACCGAGGCGCGGATAAAATATATATATGAAGGTAAACTGGATAGCGTGATAGTTTATTGAGGGTAAAATAATGGTCTCACGAGGAGAGGTGCACTAAACTGGCTTGTTCTGTCTCCAGCCCCGACAGCCAGGGGTCCGTATACCCGGAGGCACTATAATGAGTAACTCTGGCTGCTATAGGCGAGTGTGTACACGTGTACACAAGTATAAGGGCGAGTGTGTGTACATGTACACAAGTAAGGATAAGGGACGTGTGCTGGTAATTAATCCAGCCTGGTGTGGGCGTAGACCCAGCCTGATGTGGGGGTAGATCCAGCCTGATGTGGGCGTAGACCCAGCCTGGTGTGGGCGTAGACCCAGCCTGATGTGGGGGTAGATCCAGCCTGATGTGGGCGTAGACCCAGCCTGGTGTGGGCGTAGACCCAGCCTGATGTGGGCGTAGACCCAGCCTGATGTGGGCGTAGACCCAGCCTGATGTGGGCGTAGACCCAGCCTGGTGTGGGCGTAGACCCAGCCTGATGTGGGCGTAGACCCAGCCTGGTGTGGGCGTAGACCCAGCCTGATGTGGGCGTAGACCCAGCCTGATGTGGGCGTAGACCCAGCCTGGTGTGGGCGTAGATCCAGCCTGGTGTTGTTCAACATTCACAAACTTGTAAGCTAGAAGGCGAGGTGGGTGGATCACGTCCCAGTGTGATCAGCTGCTTCATGTACTGAGGTTTCTTCACTATTGGTCGGCTCTCTCCACGACAAAATATTTCCAACCCGGCCGGGGAAGGTCTGTGTCTGGCCGCTGGAGGAGTCGATAGTCCGTGACATTTCTTTACCTTGGAGGAGTCGGGGGGTTCAGTAGGACCATAATAACACTATCGATCCATCGGTGAGGTCTACAGGCTTCGGGGGCCACATTAACCAAGTAGTTACGCAAGCACTTACGAACCTGTACATCTTTCCTCAATTTTTGACAGCTTTGGTTACATTTATTAAACAGTTTACAAGCAAGAAAACTTCCCAATCAACTGTTGTTATTGTTATAAACAGCCTCCTGGTGCCTCGGAGCTCATTAACTGTTTAATAATTGTAAACAAAGCCGCCGAAGATCGATAAAAGATGTACAGGTTCGTAAGTGCTTGCATAACTGCTTCGTGAATATGGCCCCAGGTTCGTAAGTGCTTGCGTAGCGGCTTCGTGAACATGGCCCCAGGTTCGTAAGTGCTTGCGTAGCGGCTTCGTGAATATGGCCCCAGGTTCGTAAGTGCTTGCGTAGCGGCTTCGTGAATATGGCCCCAGGTTCGTAAGTGCTTGCGTAGCGGCTTCGTGAATATGGCCCCAGGTTCGTAAGTGCTTGCGTAGCGGCTTCGTGAATATGGCCCCAGGTTCGTAAGTGCTTGCGTAGCGGCTTCGTGAATATGGCCCCAGGTTCGTAAGTGCTTGCGTAACTGCTTCGTGAATATGACCCCAGGTTCGTAAGTGCTTGCGTAACTGCTTCGTGAATATGGCCCCAGGTTCGTAAGTGCTTGCATAACTGCTTCGTGAATATGGCCCCAGGTTCGTAAGTGCTTGCGTAGCGGCTTAGTGAATATGGCCCCAGGTTCGTAAGTGCTTGCGTAGCGGCTTCGTGAATATGGCCCCAGGTTCGTAAGTGCTTGCGTAGCGGCTTCGTGAATATGGCCCCAGGTTCGTAAGTGCTTGCGTAGCGGCTTCGTGAATATGGCCCCAGGTTCGTAAGTGCTTGCGTAGCGGCTTCGTGAATATGGCCCCAGGTTCGTAAGTGCTTGCGTAGCGGCTTCGTGAATATGGCCCCAGGCATTGTATTCCGGACGTAGAGAACATTCTAGATCTTTAACACAAGTGACCGCACTCTCAGCGTGTTGAATATTTATCCACTGTCAGCTTTCTGTCTATATACTGGAAATATAAAAGTTTCTCCTGGCTTTCTGGCAGCTGATACGACTGGCTTGCTAGATGAGTCCTGGCTAAATACCAAGTGGGATTTTGGCTCTGTTATGGATGGGTAGAGTGGATAGGTGGGGGGGGGATGGGTCGGGAGTACCAGTGGGTATGCAGATGGTTAGGGTGGGAGTGGTTGGGAGCGGTGGTTGAGAATGTGCTGCAACATACATGTTCCTTACACCGACCTCTCCCTCACCCAAATGTCACCCCTCCTGCACCTCTTCCCTCTCGTCCTCCTCCTCCTCCGCTTCGCCCTCTTTGGTAAGTCTTTTCTCCTATGTTCCCTTCCTGTCTTTGATCCTCTTCTCTTCCTTGAAACTCTTCACCCGTCTCCTGCTCCTGTATCTTATTTCTTGCTTCACTATAGGTGAAGGTGGCGATGGCAATATTTCATAAGAAATATTGCCGGAACAACCGTGGACATCTTCAAGAGGAAACTAGATTTATTCCTCCAAGAAGTGCCGGACCAACCGGGCTGTGGTGGGTATGTGGGCCTGCGGGCAAGCTCCAAGCAACAGCCTGGTGGACCAAACTCTCACAAGTCAAGCCTGGCCTCGGGCCGGGCTTGGGGAGTAGAAGAACTCTCAGAACCCCATCAATCAGGTATCAACCAGGTATCAACCAGGTGCTCTTCATACTCGTTTTGTGCATTGTATTTTTGGGCTTCCATGCTGGTGCTGCATACTCCGGCACTAGTCTGATGTATGAAGCTTTTACCGACCCGGCGTGCTGTCTATCCTGCCTTCTTGTCCTCCTCTTCCTGTCCTCGCTCGACTTCTTTCTACCATTTCCCTCATCCGTAAATACTGACACAAAAATACAGTTGTTCATTGATGTCATTTATGTATACCAGGGATAGAATGGGTCTTATCGTTGACTCGCCTAGTTGTGCTTGAGGGGGTTGAGCTCTGGCTCTTTGGTCCCGCCTCTCAACTGTCAATCAACAGGTGTACAGGTTCCTGAGCCTACTGGGCTCTATCATATCTACACTTGAAGCTGTGTATGGAGTCAGCCTCCACCACATTATTGTGGGACTCGACTGTGGACATTTACCAGGTTCCAGCCACTTGTTAAGGATTTCCCCACACAGAACTCGACGAGTCTGCAGAAGCCTGTTTGTGGGTCAGTCACGTGGTCCTGACTGTGTATGTAAACTGTTAAGACCTGACGGGACGTTTGTGTGTGACCAGTTGATGTGTTACAGTTATGCAGAGCCACGTAGCCAGACACCGACAGACTAAGACTGCTAGACAGACTGACCCGTCAGTGTCTAGCTGCCAAAGGATAAAAATCAACCTGGCCTGAAGGAAAGTGCCTGGGCTAATAAAGCAACTTTCCTCCCGGCCTTCGTCAAAGTGTTCAAATTACACAAGTTATTCCTCCAACTTTGGCACAACGTAAAAAAAATACAACAAAAAATGAAAATGGCTTCCCGCCATAACCAGTATTTTTGTCTGGTGTTTTTAATCATAAGTCTGATGGTGTTTGTTGGTTTATATGAGAGATGAACTGCAATTTTACCTGGTTGATACCTGGTTGATATCCTGAGTTAGGATATCAACCTAATAGTTGTATCAAGGTATCAAGTTGGTTGATATCCTAAGTTAGACAATAAAATAATTAGCTCTTTATTTTGCCCAATTTACTTCGTGTTTTGAATTCGTTCCATTATATGTTTAATAATTATAATAAAAAAGTTGGCTGCGCTGGTTGATCGCCAGCTCCTGGGCTCTGTCTTTTAACAAAAGACTCTATCTTTTAACCATGCTTTACTTAGTCTGATTTTAACTACCACTGCCTGTGACGGGAGCCTCGTCCCGAGAGCTAACATTTGCCCTCGTGTCCGCTGCAACTCTGCTGATCTAGCACTGCCTGCAGGAAGTTGTCCAACTCGTGATGGGTTGCTCTCTCACCATACCTGCCGCCTCAAGTCTACATGTTGCCGATATCACCAGGGGCGTATGCAAGGTTAGCCAACTAAACTGTCTTGGTGAATCTGAAGACAAGTTCAGGACCTTGTTAAGCACAGATGTGAGAGCAGTCCTGGAATATACAGCACCAGCGTGGAGGTGGTGGTGTCTCGTTAAACAGGGTACACAGGGGTACACAAGGGTACAAAAGGGTACACAAACATACTATTTAGCACGGGGGGTTCCCGTACAAGGGGGAAAACATGTGGAAACAGTGTCCGAATGAACCACAGAATTATATGAATGTGTCGGTACACAAAGTGGTGGTGGAGGCAGGCTCCGTACACAGCTGTTAAGGTAGATATCGCAGCCAGGAGACTCGGGACCCCAGAGCTGAAGCTCATCCCCAGCACATGGTAGCAGTAGGCGAGCACAACCAGGCGGGTCCCGCAGAGTGACCGGTACGTTATCAGCTTTAAAACGCTTTTTAGATGAAGTTCACCGATGAACTTTCCTCTGAAGAGCTGCTCAGGCTGGCCTCTGTCCCTGGAGGCTTGGCTGGGAAATGACCGTTCATTTTTCTGCACGCCTTGAGCCTCGGAACATGAATTTATTCGTATTTTAAAGTTAGATGATTAGATTTTGTCTCTGTAACGAGAGGATGAGCCGTTAGTGCACCCCTATGACAGAAAGTTTACAGTTGTACTATATAGTTGAGAGGGGAATTAACCTTATTTTTGGTGTCCCTGTGACTGACAGACAAGCCTTTTGTTGTGTCTGTTATAGAAAGGTGAGCCAATTGTTGTGTGACTCACGAGAATATAGTTTTTGTGGGGCCTCTGTGAGGTGGAGGACCTCTGTTGGGCCTCTGTGAGGTGGAGGACCTCTGTTGGGCCTCTGTGAGGTGGAGGACCTCTGTTGGGCCTCTGTGAGGTGGAGGACCTCTGTTGGGCCTCTGTGAGGTGGAGGACCTCTGTTGGGCCTCTGTGAGGTGGAGGACCTCTGTTGGGCCTCTGTGAGGTGGAGGACCTCTGTTGGGCCTCTGTGAGGTGGAGGACCTCTGTTGGGCCTCTGTGAGGTGGAGGACCTCTGTTGGGCCTCTGTGAGGTGGAGGACCTCTGTTGGGCCTCTGTGAGGTGGAGGACCTCTGTTGGGCCTCTGTGAGGAGGTGGACCTCTGTTGTGTCCCCTTGTGATGCTCGTGGTAACGGGGAGCTGTAACGCTTGTGGTAACGGAACGTGACGTTATTATGGTGTCAAGTGTGATGGGTAACCTGTATCAGCTGAATATTATAATGTAACAATTATCCCTAAGTGTTGAGAGGCTTCACCACAGCTGGGGACGAAGTGTCTGGGCTCTGTGGACCTTTTTTGTTACCTGCGCTTCACATGTTACCGGACTACCTGCCCCATACGTCTGATGACGCCGGCCGGTCTTTTATATGGACTCCTACCTCAGCTTATTAGGATTTCTCAAGTTATTTTAGTGTTGTGGGTGGAGCAGGAGGAGCGGGGTGGAGCTGGAGGAGCGTGGTGTGGGTGGAGGTGTATTCCGTGTGTGAGCGAGCTACCAGGTGTGGAGGTGGGCAGCTGAGTCCACTCACACATTACCTGTCCACGACATGTATGGCTGGAGTTCCTCAGGCGTTTCAGTTTATAGTGTGGTCAATATTAGGTTAGTGTTGGAGGGAGGAGATGGTGGTGGTGGTGGCGTGTTGGTTGGTGGCGGTGATATTGTTCAATAATTTAGAGTCGGGAGGAGAGTCCGGGTGAGGAGAAGGCGTATGTAGCAGTGAGAGAGCTGTCTGCACTCTTGCCTGTCTTGGGTATTATCCTCCGGTCTTCCCGCCCACCTGTAAGAGTCCTCGCTACCTGTGACGCCGTCGGCAACATTGTCTTAACGCGGCAGTCATTATTACCGTGGGATACGTCATAAGATCCAAATGTAGTGGAATTCGTGTGTGTTCGTTCGTTAGCAAGCTGAGACGTCGTTACTGCAACGTTTGTCATTACTGTGGACGGTGTTTGTGCGTGATGAAATAGTTCCACCATGTGGAGGGGAGTGGAGACCTTGGGTAAAGAGCAGCCGGGAGGCATCACTCGTGGCTCACGGTACTGGCCAGGATTGTGTGTGTTAAGCTGGGGAATTTGTGGTGTAAGAGCAGTGGTGCTCTCAACCGTTTGTTCCCCACCCTCCCCCCACACCTCAAAAACACTCCAACATTGTTATTTTCACTGAGGTGCCGTGTTGACGCTGTAGGGCTGTGTTGGAGTGGTATTTACCTGATAGACATAACTGGCGTGTTGCAGACTAGTTTCATCTACTTGGCCCGGTTTTTCAACCTGTTCTTCACTTTCCTGTATGTATCTGTTATTCAGACTATGGATAAAGGTGGCCACGACTATTTGTCCTACCAGTTAAGTTCTCTTGTTGACTCGAGAATCAGCAGCAACAGCAGCAGTGGGAAGGTCAGCAGGAGCTAGGTCAGCAGCAGTGGGAAGGTCAGCACGAGGTGTCGCAGCATTAGTAGGAGAGACTGGCCGAGTAGGTGATTGTGATGAATTAGTGAGGGTGACTTGGGTACCTGACGGAGCTCACCTGTTCCCCTTGCATAGTATAAGACCAGACAAGAGCTACACTGATACACAGCCCAATACGCCTTTCCTCGCCTCAATACCATGCCTCTCGCGTTCCGCCCCGGGACGGCTGTGTCTATACATACTCTCTTGACCACACCACACACTAGAAGGTGAAGGGACGACGTTGTTTCGGTCCGTCCTGGACCATTCTCAAGTCGATTGAGAATCAAGTCGATCATTCGGCTTGAGGAATGGTCCAGGACGGACCGAAACGTCGTCGTCCCTTCACCTTCTAGTGTGTGGTCTGATCAACATACTTTAGCCACGTTATTGTGACTCATCGCCTGTATACAGATTCTCACTTCACAGGTGTGAATGATGTGTCGCTTCTCTTGTGCCTTGCTCTAATATCGTCCATATGTTTGGTAGTCGCTCCGGCACCAAATTATTCCATGAAGGTTACAGGACCATTTGTGGTAGACTTAGGGGTCTTCTTTATGCTGTGGCTTTCGTCTTGTTAGCCAGGGCGTCGTGCTGTGGTTAACAATCTCAAGATTGAAGATGCCAGAAAGAGACGAATTGTGAGCGGAGGTCACGGGTAGTGATGATAGTGATGCCATACTCGGCTGGAAACAATCCTTTCACAAAGAATGGAAGAGAGAGAAATGAATGATAAATAATTTCTGTGGCTCTGTATACACGAGGATATTATTGGTGAATAAACACAGCATTAATGTAATGTTAAATTCACATTTCTGCTCGAGTTGCCAACGTAGAAAGTAACGCTGGGGAGGACAAGTCCTGAGGCCCAACACGACCTTAGGGCTTGGTAGTCTTTCTCTTATCCACTCGTAGCAAGACAGTCTTTGAAACCCAACACACTCGACATGCTCTTCTTGGAGTTGTTGCAGCACAAAGTTCCTTCATCACGTTGGTAGTGTTCCAAGTGAGCGAGCGAGATGCTGAGGAGATAGGTAAAGGCGGGCAGGCAGGCAGGCAGGCAGGCAGGCAGGCAGGCAGGCAGGCAGGCAGGCAGACAGGCAGGCAGACAGGCAGGCGGGCAGGCGGGCAGACAGGCAGGCAGGCAGGCAGGCAGGCAGGCAGGCAGGCAGGCAGGCAGACAGGCAGGCAGGCAGGCGGGCAGGCGGGCAGGCGGGCAGACAGGCAGGCAGGCAGGCGGGCAGGCGGGCAGGCAGGCAGGCAGGCGGGCAGGCGGGCAGGCGGGCAGGCGGGCGGGCAGGCGGGCAGGCGGGCAGGCAGGCAGGCAGGCAGGCAGGCAGGCAGGCAGGCAGGCAGGCAGGCGGGCGGGCGGGCGGGCAGGCAGGCAGGCAGGCAGGCAGGCAGGCAGGCAGGCAGGCAGGCAGGCACACACGGAGCAAGTAATTGTGGTGAGCCGTGAAGCCATATAGTTTGCAAGTTGACATAATTTTAGACCAAACCCCATCCCACACCCGTCCTACATCAGGTGTGGGTTGTGGGGTCGGGTCCGGATTGACGTCTTCAGTGTCCCACCACTTCTATTGCCGCCTGAAGTGCTGACAAAGATTATTTTACCTCTGGTTAAAATAGAACATTAAGTTTACACGTGTTGCAGTAATATAGTATTTCTCACAGGAGTTTGTGAAGTGTTTAGTGGTCAAGAAATTTGAACTGAAGAATTGTCGTGTACGTCTCAGAGAGTTGAAACAATAGGAAAGGAACTTAGTTGATTATGAGCGGAACGACGTTGTGTGGTAGTGGAGCAGTGAGGTCCTGGCGGGGGCTGCCACCCCCACCTTGTTCCTGAGGCTCCCCTGGACCGTCCTCACCAGCCTCGTCTTCCCCCTCACCTCACTCCTCAACCCGTGTCCTCCTATCCTTAGAGGACATCAGGCGTTGTTGTCCGGAGGAACCTTCCTCACCTGTCACCGTCACCTTGCACTCACTAGCTGTCACACGTCACTGCTGAGCGCTGGTTGTGGAGAGTTGTAGACGGTTGTCCACAACCACACAAACCAATCACTGGAAGTAGTTTGGGGTGAACCATCATACAAGAGGTGGTTGTCAGTGGAGCACGGGGAGGACGACGTGGGCTTGCTTCAGGACAGCGGGTACACACACACACACAGGTTGTGGAAGCCAAGAGAAGGGGCGGTCAGTCAGTTGTGGAAGCTCAGAGAAGAGGCGTCAGTCAGTTGTGGAAGCTCAGAGAAGAGGCGTCAGTCAGTTGTGAGAGCCAAGAGCAGAGGCGTCAGTCAGTTGTGGAAGCCAAGAGCAGAGGCGTCAGTCAGTTGTGGAAGCCAAGAGCAGAGGCGTCAGTCAGTTGTGGAAGCCAAGAGCAGAGGCGTCAGTCAGTTGTGGAAGCAGAGAGCAGAGGCATCAGTCACATCAATGATTGTCGCCACAGCGTGTAGTCTGTAAGAGGATGGCAGCGCATTGTATACACCTTTATTACACAGCCTTCACAATAATCCATCACCCTTGTTGCTTTATTTGTGTGACTCTGTGTTAATTCTTGGTTAATGCTTGAGTGTAGCCTAATTATTTGGTAATGTCTTATTTTCATTTAAGACAATTTTATTTACTTAAAAGATTTGCCCTGTTTAATTTATTCACTTAACAGTTTATTTTGATGTAATAACCAATTTTACCTAGTTTTTTCGCACTTTTTTATACCCATTTTATTCCAGTTAGTTTTGTGCACTTATTTCCCTCAAACTGTTTGGATGTAATTTAGAACCTATTTTACAAAGTTATTTTGGTGTAATATAATTATTCTTTAGCAAATGTTTTTTCAGTACTACAATATATGACTTAATTTAGCTTTTCAAAGACATATATTTCTCGATAATTTTTACGTTTTGTTTTAAATCCTGCAATCGCAGTCAAAAACCATAAAATACATAATTAAATCCTGAGGATTTTTTTTATTTTGGGTTTAATAAATGAACTTTGTCTTTGCAGCTGGTGAGTAGAAGTAGAAGTAGAAGTCTTGGTGTGGGATCACTCGAAGGTAACTGGTCTGTCCTCCAATGTTTCTTGTAACTAGGATTGCATTACAAATACAAATATATATTCATTTATAAATAAACATTTATTTATTTATTTATTCAGGTAAAGTACATACAAGGTGATGTATAAAAAGCTGATGGGTTTATAGATAGAGCTAGTACATACAATGCCTAAAGCCACTATTACGCAAAGCGTTTCGGGCATTACGTTATTCTGTGTGTTATTAGGTACGTTTGCAAGTACGAGGGAAATGTTGGTATTTTTTCTTTATAGTATGAGACAGGTTTGCCGCCACCACCGGAATTTAAGAGTTATCCAAGAAATGACTTGTAGAAAACGAGCAAATGTTCCGTTTTCCTTGATGTGTTGAGTGTTTAAGGCTAACTAGTGAATTCTGGGGATTAACGCCCGAATATATAACCAGTAGATATGTTTTGGTAGATTGTTAAGCGGGTGTAGATACAGGCAATAAAAGAAACATTTTCCTCCCGACAGGTATGCTCACACCAACTTAATATGGTGTGTAAGCGTGTGGGAGGTTTTGTTACGCGTAGAGATTGATTGATTGATTTATTTATGTATACACAAGAAAGTACATTGGGTTTGAGAGAATACATAGCATAGTATTTACAATCTTGTAAAGCCACTAGTACGCGCAGCGTTTCGGGCAGAACCACATCAAGTTATTGATCAACTTATTGATCTCAATTCTTGCGATTAAGAGTATATTAAATAACACGATCTGTGTTAGCAATATTACTGTTGTTAGCTTTGTTTTTAATCTCAAAGAATCGGTGGTATTTCAGAATATTGGTACTGGAGTGGTACGATAATATATATATACAGGACCATTAATAAATTAAATTTGTCTTAAAGATAGATATTAGATTGTCTATCTATCTATAACAATGTAAAATGAGATTGTTACGATACTGATTTTGGCTTTGTATTGTTCCTGTAGTCATGCAGGTAATTATGAAGCCAACTTTGTGTAGCCGTACACGGGAGACATCTCCCGTCACGCAGGGTGCAGTCGCACCTCCACAGATCAGTATCATCTATTGATACTGGAAATGGCTCAAAAGGGCCACCACTTATGGGCTATTCATGCCCGTGCCACCTTTTGGGTGGCTTAATCTTCTCTCTCTCTCTGTATCCGTTGTGGTGCAAGTCAGGTGTTGGTGCGCAAAGTTGCTCCTTATAGTGACTTATAGTCGACATTGTCTTAAATGTTGCGCTGATCTGCTTCTTAATATAGCAGTGTTGCATAATGCAAGTATTTTAACTTTATAAATGAATGTCGGAGTTGCGTGTTTTAAAATTGTCTTATCCCTGCCTTTGTATTTTGTACACAAGTTTCGTTCATTGCTTTTAACTATTTGCAAATTGCATATCTTGATTTTAGCGCCTATGGAGGAAACAACCAATCAGAATAGTGCGGAGGACGTTTTGAAACACAAATTGTATACAGTACTTCCTACAAAGTTCCCAGGACGGTGAGAGAGACGGATTTTGGTTGGCTGGTAGACTCCAGCTAGCACGTTGATTGGTCGTCGTTGGCTCGCGGGTGAACTAGAGGACCAATGAGCTGGCGGAACTCATCACTTTGTTTATCGGTCGTTCGAAGTGATGTGTATGTATGGACTAGTGAGGTCGTGGTTGGTTGCTCTATTCCTAACATTAGTGCACCTGTATGTAAAAACGTGGATTTTAACCCTTACTGCTCCCTTCCCTCCACATGGAGAACAGGTAAGTGGGTGGGTGAGAGGGTGGAGGTGGTGTGTGCGAGGCTGCGAGGCACTGTTGTGGGAACGGACGGAATATTTTGAGGTTGGAGGAGAGGCAGGCAAGGTAAGCCGTGGCGGGAATCCACAGGGGCCTGCCTACCTCTGATTTCCATGCCTTATTCTCCCTGTTAGGCGATCTGTCCGTCGTATCCAAGCTCAAATCCCAGGACTCTCGCGCATGGCCGTCCCAGGGAGTGTGTATAGTCGTCGTGAGAAGAGTTTGTTTCAAGGCAAAAGTGATGTAAAGTTGACGTGTCCTTGAGAGTGGTGGTAGAAGAGAGGTTTTCGACCCTCCTCTCTCCTCTCTCTCGTCTCTCTCTCTACGCTCACGTGTCTGGGTATTCATGCTCTTGGAATTGTGCCAGGGAGTGTGTGTCATGACCCACGTGTCCGGCCTGCTTCCTCTGTAGCACAGCTTAAGCACCGTGAATGTGACAACCTAGGAAATACCAAGGTTGTGTGTGTGTTAGTGTGTGGATGACGGGAGCTCGCTAAGTTTACCCTCCGCAAAGTTGGCGGCCACTGGCAGGTCTGGCGGTAGTCTTGCTGGCTGGCTGGTCGTCTAGGCTGCTGCTGGCTGGCTGGCTGGCTATCTTACAAGCCACTATATACACTGACAGCTGTCTGGGGAGGGGGGAGGGGCGGTGTCTCGCTCTACCCTATATTCTGTACACGGAATGACCTTCTATGTATGTGCATGACAAGTGATACTTATGGCTCAGGTCGTGTGCAAAATGGCAAGTGATGAACGGTCACATAGTTCGGGTGTGATGATGCGATGTGTGTGTAGGGGACACATAGCAAGAGGTGAGTAGTGTGGGCGGGCTGACCGCCGGGTACATGTACCTAGCTCTCATTTGTTGCCAGCGGGCAGGTGTTGGTGTGGACCCACCACTACCATCACCACCAGTAGTGTAGGATGTAGACAGGTGTAGGAAGAGACCCACCACCGCCACCCAGGCAGGTGTAGGAAGGGGACCACCACCCAGGTAGGTGTAAGGGGGAACCACCACCCAGGTAGGTGTAAGGGGGAACCCACCACCTACCCACCCAGGCAGGTGTAGGGAGGTTGGTGTCACAAAGATGAAGGGGGGGTGGGGGTAGATATCCATATATGCTGAAATACATGTGAAGAAACTCGCTCGCACACAGACAGGATGAACAACCCAGCGGGTTTCTTCCTATTGAGGAGTCTTGTACTTACTGCTATGACAGTGTGTCCACTCACAGGATGAGTGGCGCTGCCCAATACTGTCACTATGACAGTGTGTCCACTCACAGGATGAGTGGCGCTGCCCAATAAACTCGCCCCTCGAGGGCAAAACATAATATTCACAGCGCCCTGACAAGACCGATCAAGATTAGCTTAGCTGCCAACCCCCACACATCGTATCAGCAAAGTGGCCTGCTGTCATAACTCGCCATATGCTCCCCATTTCCAAACTTGCCCCATCACCTCTCCATCACCTGTACCCCCATCCCCCCTCCATCACCTGTACCCCCATTCCCCCTCCATCAGCTGTACCCCCATCCCCCCTCCACCAGCTGTACCCCCATCCCCCCTCCATCAGCTGTACCCCCATCCCCCCTCCATCACCTGTACCCCCATTCCCCCTCCATCAGCTGTACCCCCATCCCCCCTCCACCAGCTGTACCCCCATCCCCCCTCCATCAGCTGTACCCCCATCCCCCCTCCATCAGCTGTACCCCCATCCCCCCTCCATCACCTGTACCCCCCCCCCCCCCACAAAAAACAGCTGGGATAGTTGGGGAAAACACACCTTTGTGAGCGTGTACTTGGAAAGCAGAGTCAGAGAGGAGGCTACCTTGGGGTAATTGCGAAGATCAACGTCCCCGCGGCCCGGTCTCTGGCCTGGTTGGCAGTCTGGTCAAGCAAGCTGTCAGAGGCGGTTTCAGGTTGTAGGAATGTAACTAGTCGGGTCCCACAAGGTTCGGTCCTGGGACCGCTGGTGTTCCTAAACGACCTATCCGAGTGAGCTCAGACATGCCCATGTTTGCTGATTTTTTTATTTATTTACATATACAAGAGTTGTTACATTCTTGTACAACTCGCGTAGCGTTTCGGGCAAGTCCTTAATCCTATGTTCCCTGGAATACGACCCCCGCGAAGAATCGTTTTTACAACCAAGTGCCCATTTTTCTGTCGAGTTAAACACAGGCTACAGTTAAGGATTTGCTCCCAGTAAATCCTCCCCGGCCAGGATACAAACCCAGGACAAAGCGCTCGCGGAACGCCAGGCGAGCGTCTCACCACTACGCCACGGAGACTGATGACGCAAAGCTGATGATTGTAAAAACAGGTGAGAGACTGCCGGAAATTACAGCACCTTGACAAACTTTATAAGTGGGCAAATAAGTGGTTATTGGATTTCAAATCGCAACAAGTGTAAGCTAATGGAGAAGGGAAAGGGAGAAAGGAGACAAGGAGGCATCTACACCAAAGTGGAAGGCAACCACAGGAATTGGAAAGCCAGAGAGAGATTTGGGAGTGGATGTAATTCCAAGACAAAGATGACACACAGGCAGGATGACATCCGCAGCATACGGGACGCTGGCAACCATTACAACAGTTTGTTAAGCCTAAATCAGGACTTCTTCAAGACAATCTCCACAACATTTGTTACACCAATACAGGAATGTTCAGCACCGCTCTGTAATCCGCACCTCGTGCAGCAAAAAAATTGAGAAATTACCAATGTTGCATGAAGATTGATGCTAGAGCTAAGAGGGTTAAGCTATAAGGATGGATTAATGTAAATCTCACACCCAGAGGGTAGAACAAACTTGGAGATATACGATCCCAATATAATTAGTTCATTTTGTCCCAAACAGATTGAATTAACAAAGAGTTAGTTGCTGGCTCTTCCCAGGATGGAACCCCATGGCCAAGTCCTGAGTACCTACTTCCTGCTACAGGTGCATCAGATGTAAGGAAACGGGCCCAAACACTTCTGTCCCGCCCGGGGACTGAATCTGTTTGTGGCAAGATTCAACAAAGATTTCGACTGTCATAAAGGCTACCGTACAAGACATAATGGGTACAAGAAGGGCAGGAGACGGGGCATACAGCACTACAACTATCACGTAGTTAGTGTTAGGCCGCCATTGTCATCACTATCACCACCAGTATCACTATCATCGTTATCAATAGCATTATCATTATCAGTATTAGTATCATTATCAATATTACTATTATAATATTAGTATTATCAATATTAGTATTATAATATTAGTATTATAATATTAGTATTATCAATATTAGTATCATTGTCAGTATCAGTATCACTATCCATATCATTATCAATATTAGTATCATTATCAATATCACTATCAATATTATTATGAATGTTAGTATAATTATCAATATTAATATCAATATTAGTATCATTCTCAACATTAGTATCATTATCAATATTAATATCAATATTAGTATCATTCTCAATATTAGTATCATTCTCAACATTAGTATCATTATCAACATTAGTATCATTATCAACATTAGTATCATTATCAATATTAATATCAATATTAGTATCATTCTCAACATTAGTATCATTCTCAACATTAATATCATTATCAATATCATTATTATCAGTATCATTATGAGTAACATCAGTGTACCTAGAGAGAGTTGTGGGAGTTGTTCTACTGGCCGCGCCCGGCTCTGGGAGGGGCCACTATGACCCGCGCGCCGCGCCCGGCTCTGGGAGGGGCCACTATGACCCGCGCGCCCACACATTCACGGTATTCTTCACTAACTTGGACAAAGTGACTTTCCGGGTGCTAAATATAGCGAAGGTGAGACCCACTCTTGAATATGCATCTCCAGCATGGAACTTTAACCCGACAAAGAGACAAGAAACTACAAAAGGTCCAGATGCAACGAGGCTCGTTTCTGAGCTTTGAGAAGAGAGGGAACTGGACCTTATCACACAGAAGGAAAGGAGAGATAGCATGCTTCCCCCCCCCCCTCCATAACATTCAAGAAACTATGGGAAAATGACAAAATATACTAAGCAGCGCTGTTCAAAGCTAGAAACAAAAAAGCGATGGAAACTAGAGACTTCGAGATACCAGAAAGATTTTTTTCAATGTTAGAGAGGTCTATAAATGTAATAGGTTAGATGTAAAGCAGTTGAATCTAATTAGATTCTGAACTTTAATTGTAAATATGGAAAAAAAGCGTGAGAAATGAGTGGATGCATTAATCCAAGAACATTGGGGCAGGCGGTACTAGGAATTTAGCGAGCCTGCAAGCACTGTGGGTGTTTAAGGGTGGGTAGGGGTAAGGGTACTCAACCCCACTCTGCGAGCCCCCCCCCCCCCCCCCCCACACACACACACACACACACACACACACACACACACACACACACACACACACACCACACACACACCACACACACACACACACACCACACACACACACACACACACACACACACACACACACACACACACACACACACACACACACACACTCACCACACACACACACACACACACACTCACCACACACACTCACTCACCACACACACACACACACCACACACACACACACACACACACACACACACACACACACACACACACACACACACACACACACCACACACACACACACACACACACACACACACACACACACACACACACACACACACCACACACACACACCACACACACACACCACACACACACACACCACACACACACACACACACACACACACACACACACACTCACCACACACACACACACACACTCACTCACTCGTGTCTACAGAGTACTCTGCATTACTTCCTCCCCCTTCCCTGCTGCCAGTGCCTTTACTCAGGTGCTGAGCTTCCACTTGTGTACTCCCTTCTCCTGCTCCCACACCCACTAAACAACCTGTCTTCATCCATCTTGTTGAATCATGTAATTATCTTCTATATTCTCTACTCTCACACACAGTATAAGACACTGTGTTTCATTGTCTGTCTCCTCTCGTGTATGTGCTAGGAGGGGTACCCGGCTGCACCCGGGGTTCTCTCTCTCCATTCTCTCCCCTCTACCAGTCTCATCTCTCTCAATGTCCGCCCTCTGCTCTCCTTTCTCCTCCCCTCTTCAGACATTCCCCTCTTCCAACGTCCCCTCTCTTCCTCCTTTTTTCCCCTCTCAAAAAAACTGGCTCATTGTTTTCCACTTAAGAAATCTATTGACTCGGCCAGCCACTTTTCACCGATTAGTTGTTGGAGATGGTGTCCCCCCCCCCCCCCCACACAATAGTGAGGGGCTCACTATAAAGCCGACTTTCCCCCCCCCCCCCCAAACCTGCTAGTAGGCCCGACCCTCTCCTAGCAGGATCGACCCCGACCTGCCAATGTCCGTCCTGTACCACAGACCATTTACTCTGCAAAGTTGAGTGCGACTAGCCCCAAGCATCTGGCCTCCTACTTGGGGCAGACAAAAACAATAGAGTTAATCTAAACTTTATGTCCTTTGAGAAAATAAAATATTTGAAAATAAGAGGCGAATTCAGATTTGTATTAAAGTTGTTATTCAGATTGTATCCCTGGAAATAATTTGTTGTTGTTCCTTAATGGTGTAACCTGGTGTTAGGATAGAAGGTAGTTTGGCAACACCCAGCAGGTGGTAAGCGCTTTACATTAAATTAAAAAAATACCGCATTTGACCTTTGCGGTGTAAAAATATGGCCAAGTATTAAACACCAGAGTAAAAATAATTAAAAAACACTAAATAAGTACTTCAATACTCAAAACTTGGCTTTTACACTCATATGATATTACAAAAAAAAAACATGAAACTTACTGTTGACCAGACCACACACTAGAAGGTGAAGGGACGACGACGTTTCGGTCCGTCCTGGACCATTCACAATCGACTTGAGAATGGTCCAGGACGGAGCGAAACGTGGTCGTCCCTTCACCTTCTAGTGTGTGGTCTGGTCAACATACTTCAGCCACGTTATTGTGACTCATCGCCTTGCATGAAAGTTACTCTTAATGACTGTTCACAAAGTATTTATAAACGCGAACAAGCATAAAGCTACTTAAGAAATGATGTTACCCCGAGACCAAGACCTTTGAAGCACAGGTAATGGTGTCTTCACCCTGTGATCACCTGGAGAAGCTGATAAAGATTAAGCCACCCAAGAGGTGGCACGGGCATGAATAGTCCGTATTGGAGACAGTGGTGAAACGACGCTGATCAAGGTTTACGGGCTCACCATAGCCGGTGCTACATGGACACCTCGTTCTGAGTAGCTAAATCTGAAACGACAACAAACAGCTGATCAAGGGTATTATATCCGTCCTGGTGTCGACGGCTGGGGTCACTATATGCCGGCAGCCGTAACTACCGGATGCAGCGCAGTGGGTGGAGGGTGTCTCACTCGGTCAGGTACGTATGTGCAAAATATATTTACACTTGTGTACATAATGTTTTATTAAGGGAAAGTACATACATTGATGCAGAGTTAGAAACATTCTGATTGATAAATAATTGGAATAATTAAACCTAATAATTGAGAGGATGTTAAACAGTTTCACCACGACGAAGGTGGTGGGGAAGAAGCATGTTATGATGTTATGTAGCATTATTGTGTGACGCCTCGTTAATATATATATATCTGTCGACTTGAGAATGGTCCAGGACGGACCGAAACGTCGTCGTCCCTTCACCTTCTAGTGTGTGGTCTGGTCAACATATATCTGTCGAGTTTTCTTTTTATCATTCGATAAGGAAAACATTTCTGTCAACTCCCCAGCCACTTGGACTGGACGGTAGAGCGACGGTCTCGCTTCCTGCAGGTCGGCATTCAATCCCCGATCGTCCAAAGGGCTAGGCACCATTCCTTCCCCCCGCCCCCTGGCCCATCCCAAATCCTTATCCTGACCCTTTCCCAGTGTTATAAAAGTCGTAATGGCTTGGCGCTTTCACCATGATAATTAAAATTAATTCTATCACAACTTAGTCGCCTTTATGTTGAGCATTGTGTGAAAATGTCGCCAGAATCGTCTGGAAATTAAGGAAGAAGCTCATAGATTTGCAGGCGATGAGTCACAATAACGTGGCTAAAGTATGTTGACCAGACCACACACTAGAAGGTGAAGGGACGACGACGTTTCGCTCCGTCCTGGTCCATTCTCAAGTCGATTGTGCACAAAAGCACACAACATTGTTTTCAGATTTAACTTTTCCCGTTGAGATAGTGGTGACTAAAACATTGGAGTGAGTCGTCGTCCTCGTATATATAACACTGCGTGTCCTCATTATTGCTTTTACAGCTTCTGATGCCATTTTTCTATAAGCCAACATATATAAAAGCAACGCTGGTAACTGTTGTGTTGGTGACCTCTTACAAGTTGACTTTCCCCTTCCCCCCCCCTGACCCCTTCCAAGTGCTATATAGTCGTAATGGCTTGGCGCTTTCCTCATCATAATTCCCTTCCCCTCCCTACAAGTAAAACTCAGTATTGCTAAAGAGCTTAGCAATACTTCCACGCTCTTTGCTATACAAAAGGCCACAATGCAAAAGAGATTTTGTATGAGAGCGAGAGCTCAGCCGTGGTGCTGTTTCTACCAGTAAACAAAGACATGTTGCCACGTTTCTTCCTGTTCATTGATTAAAATTATATTCAGAGAATTATCTTTATTCATTACCCCGATATTCCATATTCATCAGGCCAATTTGCGTGTAAGATAAGTTCCAGCTCATGCGCTATGGAAAAAATGAAAATATAAAAACGGAAACCACGTACAAAGCTCAGGCAAATCATAACATAGAACGATAAGGCAATGTAAAGGATCTGGGTGTACTCATGTCGGAAGACCTTACCTTTTAAAGAACACAATAAAGTAGCCGTATCAAATATCAGGTAGCCGTAGGTATCAGGTAGCCGTATCATAACCAGGTATCAACCAGCCGTCACAACTGCAAGAAAAATGACAGGTTGGATAACAAGAACTTTTCAAACTAGAGATGCTATTCCGATGATGATATTCTTCAAGACGCTAGTGCTCTCTTAGAGTGGAGTACTGCTGCACAATGACAGCCCCTTTCAAAGCTGGAGAAATTGCTGACCTGGAGAGCGTGCAGAGATCCTTTACTGCTAAAATCCACTCAGTAAAACATCTAGACTATTGGGACCGACTAAAGAGCCTAAATCTGCACTCGCTTGAGCGCAGGCGGGAGAGATACACAATAATTTACACGTGGAAAATAGTAGAGGGGCTGGTCCCAAACCTGCACACAGAAATAACATCACATGAGACCAGAAGACATGGCAGGATGTGCAGAATACTCCCGTTGAAAAGCAGAGGTGCAACAGGTACTCTGAGAGAGGAGGTCCGAGACTGTTCAAGACGCTTCCACTACACATAAGGGACATAACTGGCAGACCCCTCACAGTGTTCAAGAGAAAACTGGATAAGTACCTCCAAAGAATACCAGATCAGCCAGGCTGTGATTCGTACGTCAGGCTGAGAGCAGCCGCGTCCAACAGCCTGGTTGACCAGTCCAGCAACGAGGAGGCCTGGTCGAGGACCGGGCCGCGGGGACGCCAAGCTCGGGAAGCACCTCAAGGTAAAGGTACCAATATGTAGTAATGGAGCACCAATGTGCCACTTGTACAATTTTTATAGTATGGAAAAAATTATAATGCTAAAAACCCAAGCTTAAACATTCCTAAGGCCTGATATAGCACTTATATGTACTATATTAGGCCTCAGATAGCGTGTATTAGGCCTAGAATGGTTTGGTTATGTTAGGTAGAGGTTGGTTGATTGGAATGGGGGGGGGGGGGGAGGATGTTGGAGTTTTATTTTTGCGTTATTGAAATAACGTTACAAATTCAGCCTACTATAAAAAGTATCGACTATGTTATTTATACCTCGGACTCTATAGGTTAGGTGTACGATAGGGGGGAGGGTGTAGGGTGTACGAGAGGGAAGGAGGCAGGGTGTAGGGTGTACGAGAGGGAAGGAGGGAGGGTGTAGGGTGTATGAGAAGTGGGGGGGGGGAGGCAAGATAGACAAGTCTTTGTGTGACTGTGGCACCTGTGTCACACCTGGTGGCCGGACCCCCCGCCACCTCCCCCATCCCCACTATCAGTATCACATTTGGCTCAACAAGCCCAACTATACACCCAGTTCAAGGGTGTATAGGCTCGTATTTGGTATATTCATCTTTTTCTTAGCTCATTTTTTATTTGTCACATTTTCAACTTGTATATTTACAGAATATCAATATATTATGTAGCTAGGGGTAAACGATACGGGGTAATCTTGGGCATGGTATTTTATCAAATCACCTCATTCATTACCAACCGAGTGCCGGCGGGGGGATGGAAATAGCCTCGGCTACCATCCTCTTTTGTCAGGTCGTGTTGGGCGAGCGGTTAAGGGATCCTGTACGCCAGCAAAGTGCTCCTGGCAGTATGGGTTCGAATCACTTCTAGGGTGTGAGTTTTCAGTTATATATATATATATATATATATATATATATATATATATATATATATATATATATATATATATATATATATATATGCGAACAAGCCTGAATGGTCCCCAGGACAATATGCAACTGAAAACTCACACCCCAGAAGTGACTCGAACCCATACTCCCAGGAGCAACGCAACTGGTATGTACAAGACGCCTTAATCCACTTGACCATCACGACCGGACAAAATGAGGTGATAGCCGAGGCTATTTGAACCACCCCACCGCCGGCACTCGGATAGTAATCTTGGGCATAGCATTTTACCAAATCACCTCATTCTTTGGGGCACACGTGAGGAACACAAATGCGAACAAGCCTGAATGGTCCCCAGGACAATATGCAACTGAAAACTCACACCCCAGAAGTGACTCGAACCCATACTCCCAGGAGCAACGCAACTGGTATGTACAAGACGCCTTAATCCACTTGACCATCACGACCGGACAAAATGAGGTGATAGCCGTGGCTATTTGAACCACCCCACCGCCGGCACTCGGATAGTAATCTTGGGCATAGCATTTTACCAAATCACCTCATTCTTTGGGGCACACGTTATATATATATATATATATATATATATATATATATATATATATATATATATATATATATATATATATATATATATATATATATATATCGACCACACTGTTCATTCCTCTAACCCATTTCCACCAAGACAATTTCAATATGACATTGTTTACCAGTCTCAAGTTGCATTTAACAGTATAACAATATACAAAGTGAGGTGAAAGTTTGGGTCCGTCCTGGACCCTTAGTAACGTGAGGCGCCAGGGAAAGTGAGGTGTTTTGCTCACTTTGTAAGAAAACCCTTTTCCTACCACCCCCACTCCCCCTTTTTTAACCTTTTCTCTAGTCTAATTCTAACCCTCGTCATATTTTACCTTTCACTCTTGCCTTCATCCCATTTTTCCCTTTCATCTTACTCTTTACCGTCTCCTCACTTCACACCTCTTACCTTATTTCTTTGCCTCTACCTTCCTTTCTAAATTACGGGATATTCATGCCCGTGCTACCTCTTTGAGTGGCTGAATCTTCACCAGTCGATCAATCTTGACTTCTACCACAGGACTTGATGTGTGGTAAAGACCGAGACGACGTTTCGGTCCAGCACTGACCGAAACGTCGTCGTTCCTTCATCTTGTGATGTGTGGTCTGGTCATCATATCATCATAAGTCATGATATTGTGACTCATCGTCTGCTTAAACATTTATGTTTTCTATATAACTTAGGTTAACATTTCTATATTCTGTATAGCCTAGGTTAAACATTTCTATATTCTGTATAGCCTAGGTTAAACATTTCTATATTCTGTATAGCCTAGGTTAAACATTTCTATATTCTGTATAGCCTAGGTTAAACATTTCTATATTCTGTATAGCCTAGGTTAAACATTTCTATATTCTGTATAGCCTAGGTTAAACATTTCTATATTCTGTATAGCCTAGGTTAAACATTTCTATATTCTGTATAGCCTAGGTTAAACATTTCTATATTCTGTATAGCCTAGGTTAAACATTTCTATATTCTGTATAGCCTAGGTTAAACATTTCTATTTTCTATATAGCTTAGATTAAACATTTCTATTTTCTAATATAGTTTAGGTCAAATATTTCTAATCTATATAACTTAGGTTAACATTTCTATTTTCTATATAGCTTAGGTTAAACATTTATATTTTCTATATAACTTAGGCTAAACATTGCTATTACATGGTTAGATTAGGTTAGCACTTTGTACTTCGTGGGAAATCAAGAGTTGATTTCTGTGTCGACATATCTTCCTCAATATGTGACTCTGGTAGTTTTGTTGGGCTTTAGTGCTTGGGCTCCATGCTTTGCATGGTTCTCGGGCGATTTAATAACACTTCTCTATTCATTTTCCGTTGTTCTGCCCCTTGTTTTCTGTACCACACACTGTTTATATATTTATGTTGTGTAGTCTGTTATGATTGGTGTTTGTGGTGGTGTGGTAGCATGGTTTGTATAGGTCAAGTGTGGTAGCATGGTTTGTATAGGTCAAGTGTGGTAGCATGGTTTGTATAGGTCAAGTGTGGTAGCATGGTTTGTATAGGTCAAGTGTGGTAGCATGGTTTGTATAGGTCAAGTGTGGTAGCATGGTTTGTATAGGTCAAGTGTGGTAGCATGGTTTGTATAGGTCAAGTGTGGTAGCATGGTTTGTATAGGTCAAGTGTGGTAGCATGGTTTGTATAGGTCAAGTGTGGTAGCATGGTTTGTATAGGTCAAGTGTGGTAGCATGGTTTGTATAGGTCAATGATGGTATTTGATGATTGTGGTTGATTCTTTTTGGTAGTCAAATGTTGTTAATAAGATTGACCAGTTAGAGGTGAATGTGAGGTGGATGAGTTGATGATACTGTTGTAGTTGGGTGGGTTGAGATGGGGTTGAGGGGTTGGGGTAGTGTGTGTGTGTGTGTGATAAGAGTGGAAGGTGTATTGATCCACCACCACTACCACGCCGCCACCATCTAAACCCTCACCACCATCACTATCATCATTGTAAGCTGCTGCTACTAACAACACTATATTTCACCTTCCAGCCCTCATTGCCCTGCCTGCTTGCCTGCCTGCTTGCCTCCTTTCTACCCAGCCTGGCTGCCTACCTTAGTTCAACCCTGACCGCCTGCATTCCTTCTACCCTGGCTGCCTGCTTGTCTGCTTGCTACAGTGACTGCTTGCCTGCCTTCTACAGTGACTGCCTGCTTGCCTTCTACCGTGCCTGCCTGCTTTTCTACCCTGCCTGCCTGCTTGCCTTCTACCGTGCCTGCCTGCTTGCCTTCTACCGTGCCTGCCTGCTTGTCTTCTACCCTGCCTGCCTGCTTGTCTTCTACCCTGCCTGCCTGCTTGCCTTCTACCGTGCCTGCCTGCTTGCCTTCTACCCTGCCTGCCTGCTTGCCTTCTACCCTGCCTGCCTGCTTGCCTTCTACCGTGCCTGCCTGCTTGCCTTCTACCGTGCCTGCCTGCTTCCCTTCTACCGTGCCTGCCTGCTTGCCTTCTACCGTGCCTGCCTGCTTGCCTTCTACCCTGCCTGCCTGCTTGCCTTCTACCGTGCCTGCCTGCTTGTCTTCTACCCTGCCTGCCTGCTTGCCTTCTACCGTGCCTGCCTGCTTGCCTTCTACCGTGCCTGCCTGCTTGTCTTCTACCGTGCCTGCCTGCTTGTCTTCTACCCTGCCTGCCTGCTTGCCTTCTACCGTGCCTGCCTGCTTGTCTTCTACCCTGCCTGCCTGCCTGCTTGTCTTCTACCCTGCCTGCCTGCTTGTCTTCTACCCTGCCTGCCTGCTTGTCTTCTACCCTGCCTGCCTGCTTGTCTTCTACCCTGCCTGCTTGTCTTCTACCCTGCCTGCCTGCTTGTCTTCTACCCTGCCTGCCTGCCTGCTTGTCTTCTACCCTGCCTGCCTGCCTGCTTGTCTTCTACCCTGCCTGCCTGCCTGCTTGTCTTCTACCCTGCCTGCCTGCTTGTCTTCTACCCTGCCTGCCTGCCTGCCTGCTTGTCTTCTACCCTGCCTGCCTGCCTGCTTGTCTTCTACCCTGCCTGCCTGCTTGTCTTCTACCCTGCCTGCCTGCTTGTCTTCTACCCTGCCTGCCTGCTTGTCTTCTACCCTGCCTGCCTGCCTGCTTGTCTTCTACCCTGCCTGCCTGCCTGCCTGCTTGTCTTCTACCCTGCCTGCCTGCCTGCTTGTCTTCTACCCTGCCTGCCTGCCTGCCTGCTTGTCTTCTACCCTGCCTGCCTGCTTGTCTTCTACCCTGCCTGCCTGCCTGCCTGCTTGTCTTCTACCCTGCCTGCCTGCTTGTCTTCTACCCTGCCTGCCTGCTTGTCTTCTACCCTGCCTGCCTGCCTGCTTGTCTTCTACCCTGCCTGCCTGCCTGCTTGTCTTCTACCCTGCCTGCCTGCTTGTCTTCTACCCTGCCTGCCTGCCTGCTTGTCTTCTACCCTGCCTGCCTGCTTGTCTTCTACCCTGCCTGCCTGCTTGCCTTCTACCGTGCCTGCCAGCCAGTTGGTGGAGGAAGGGAGTCACACCCCCGTACTTACACCTCGGGGTACTGGAGCAACACTGCCATAAGCGCCAGGTCTCTGGTGGTGCTTCTCAACCTACCGTCGGCTGGTGTCAAGGCTTGTGTGTGACACTATTGGGTGTCAACTCAATATTTGGATCCCTGTGTTTGAGGCTACTATTGTATTCCCAGATATTTACTACTCTTGATACTTGGCCGTTGTTTATAACATCAGTGTTACAAAATGTGAAGAGCAGAGGTGCCAAAGGTACAATCAGAGAACACTGTATAAACATCAGAGGTCTCTGGTTCTTCAACGTCCTCCCAGCGAGCATCAGAAATATTGCCGGAACAACCGTGGACATCTTCAAGAGGAAACTAGATTTATTCGTCCAAGGAGTGCCGGACCAACCAGGCTGTGGTGGGTATGTGGGCCTGCGGGCCGCTCCAAGCAACAGCCTGGTGGACCAAACTCTCACAAGTCAAGCCTGGCCTCGGGCCGGGCTTGGGGAGTAGAACTCCCAGAGCCCCATCAACCAGGTATCATTCAGCGAGCCATCTTTCACATCTGTTCCTTATGCAGATGAGGAGTCACGATAACGTGGCTGGAATATGTTGGCCAAACCATATACTAGAAAGTGAAGGGACGACGACGTTTCGGTCCGGCCTGGACCATTCTCAAGTCGATTGTGAATGGTCACAATCAAGTCATAATCGACTTGAGAATGGTCCAGGACGGACCGAAACGTCGTCGTCCCTTCACTTTCTAGTGTGTGGTTTGGTCAACATCTGTTCCTTGTTAATGTACTGTCCGTTTCAAATTGTTGTGCTCTGCCATTTCAATATCCCTGAGTATTGTGTATGTAGTAATCATTTCTCCCCTTTTTTTCCCTTGATTTGTAGTTTAGTTCATTTCGTCTTTCCTCGTAGTTCATGTGTCCCAGCACTAGGACTAGTCACCTCGTAGTTCATGTGTCTCAGCACTAGGACTAGTCACCTCGTAGTTCATGTGTCTCAGCACTAGGACTAGTCACCTCGTAGTTCATGTGTCTCAGCACTAGGACTAGTCACCTCGTAGTTCATGTGTCTCAGCACTAGGACTAGTCACCTCGTAGTTCATGTGTCCCAGCACTAGGACTAGTCACCTCGTAGTTCATGTGTCTCAGCACTAGGACTAGTCACCTCGTAGTTCATGTGTCCCAGCACTAGGACTAGTCACCTCGTAGTTCATGTGTCCCAGCACTAGGACTAGTCACCTCGTAGTTCATGTGTCCCAGCACTAGGACTAGTCACCTCGTAGTTCATGTGTCTCAGCACTAGGACTAGTCAAGGCCTTGGATAAATTGTACTAATCCTTGTTGTTTTATTGGGTATAAATAGGATAAGTTAAGGGTTAGGAAAGACCTGGGTAAATACTAGTTCGGTAACAGGGTTGTTGATTTGTGGAACCAATTACCGCGTAACGTGGTGGAGGTGGGGTCCCTCGATTGTTTCAAGCGCGGGTTGGACATGTATATGAGTGGGATTGGGTGGTTATAGATAGGAGCTGCCTCGTATGGGCCAATAGGCCTTCTGCAGTTACCTTTATTCTTATGTTCTTGCCCTACTTTACCCTACTCAGTCTGACGGCTGTCTTACTCCCACACTTTGTCATCTCTTAGAAAGTTTATCATCCATCTGTACACGATATTAATTTAGCTTTCATTTTATGGACTGTTATTCCATCTTATCTTGAGGTTATCGTGAGATGATATCGGGGCTTTTTAGTGTCCCCGCGGCCCGGTCCTCGACCAGGCCTCCACCCCCAGGAGGCAGCCCGTGACAGCTGACTAACACCCAGGTACCTATTTTACTGCTAGGTAACAGGGGCATAGGGTGAAAGAAACTCTGCCCATTGTTTCTCGCCGGCGCCTGGGATCGAACCCAGGACCACAAGTCCCGCGTGCTGTCCGCTCGGCCGACCGGCTCCCCATGGTCACATTTATCGAATACCTTTAGAAAATTTGTGTGAATAGCGTGGAGGACACTAAAGCCCCGAAATCATCTCAAGATAACCTCAAGAAGATAGCGTCTGCATTTTGGTTTGCTAGTAATGTTTCTAATTTTGTTGTAATGATCAGGTAGTTGTGAAAGTCATGATGTCTAAGTCTAAAACAGTGTTGGCCTGCATTGTTATAGCTCATTCTTCTCCATAAAAGTGTTTTATCTTGTTGGCAGCGTTAGTGTCTTGGCCTAATTATTTTGGTCAGTGCTTCCTTTGTGGAGTAGGCCTATATCCACAGTTTATAGGATCTGTGGGTTGTCAGCTGTCTCTTATCACATATTACAGTAAATCGAGTGAACGGGCCGATGGTATTTTGATTTAATAAAGAATGAATTACAAAAATCTACCCCCTGGGGGCCGAGGGAATTGGCATATTGTTCTCTCTGTGAGCGCATATGGGGTTGTAATATGTGGGTGGAGTTCGTGGAAAAGTTGTGTGTACTCGTCCAGTAACCTGTACTCGCCCAGTAACCTGTACTCGCCCAGTAACCTGTACTCGCCCAGTAACCTGTACTCGTCCAGTAACCTGTACTCGCCCAGTAACCTGTACTCGCCCAGTAACCTGTACTCGCCCAGTAACCTGTACTCGCCCAGTAACCTGTACTCGCCCAGTAACCTGTACTCGCCCTGTACTCGTCCAGTAACCTGTACTCGCCCAGTAACCTGTACTCGCCCAGTAACCTGTACTCGTCCAGTAACCTGTACTCGTCCAGTAACCTGTACTCGCCCAGTAACCTGTACTCGCCCTGTACTCGTCCAGTAACCTGTACTCGTCTAGTAACCTGTACTCGCCCAGTAACCTGTACTCGCCCAGTAACCTGTACTCGTCCAGTAACCTGTACTCGCCCAGTAACCTGTACTCGCCCAGTAACCTGTACTCGTCCAGTATCCTGTACTCACCCAGTAACCTGTACTCGCCCAGTAACCTGTACTCGTCCAGTAACCTGTACTCGTCCAGTAACCTGTACTCGCCCAGTAACCTGTACTCGCCCAGTAACCTGTACTCGCCCAGTAACCTGTACTCGTCCAGTAACCTGTACTCGCCCAGTAACCTGTACTCGCCCAGTAACCTGTACTCGTCCAGTAACCTGTACTCGTCCAGTAACCTGTACTCGCCCAGTAACCTGTACTCGCCCAGTAACCTGTACTCGTCCAGTAACCTGTACTCGTCCAGTAACCTGTACTCGCCCAGTAACCTGTACTCGCCCAGTAACCTGTACTCGTCCAGTAACCTGTACTCGTCCAGTAACCTGTACTCGCCCAGTAACCTGTACTCGCCCAGTAACCTGTACTCGTCCAGTAACCTGTACTCGTCCAGTAACCTGTACTCGCCCAGTAACCTGTACTCGCCCAGTAACCTGTACTCGTCCAGTAACCTGTACTCGTCCAGTAACCTGTACTCGCCCAGTAACCTGTACTCGCTCAGTAACCTGTACTCGTCCAGTAACCTGTACTCGCCCAGTAACCTGTACTCGCCCAGTAACCTGTACTTGTCCACTAACCTGTACTCGCCCAGTAACCTGTACTCGTCCAGTAACCTGTACTGACCTGTGTGTTCCATCTTGATTGTGTTCATTACAGTGCTACTCTCGGATTCACACTCTTGTAGGAGTACTCTCATTTCCTTTTTTATCTTGGGTGTATGGTACCAGCTGTTATCAGGGGTCTGCCTATTCCTGCACAGATAGGGTTGGAGACGGGGGAGAGAGAGAGAGGGGGGGAGGGGTTGTGTGCGAGTGCGTGAGCGCGCTTGTGTACTAGTGCTTGTGTGCGTTCGTACATATAGCATGGCTCTCCCACCAGTGGGCGGCCTGGGGCTGCGCCCCCCCCAACCTTCCCCAGCACTATTGATTAGACATACTGGGGGGGGGAGGGGAAGCAGTTGCAGTGTGCGCAGTGGGGGGGGGGAGGGGTGGGTTTTGTTTTGTACTTTATCCAGGATTTTGTTTTCTTAAACTTTGACATCATTACAAATTATAATCCAACTTTTCTGTTATTTAAGAGACGAAATTGATGTCATTGATTGGGAGAGTGCGTGAGGGAGGAGGCCACGCATTCACGCATGCGTAGTGGACACACACACACACACACACACACACACACACACACACACACACACACACACACACACACACACACACACACACACCCGTTGGTGCCTAACGCTGTTACCTGCTGGGAAAGTGGGGGAGGCTACGTTACTAGGTTACTCTACTTTTGACGCTGTTGTTGCTTTAGATTCAGCTACTGTGAACAACATTTTCTAAGCAGCCAGGGAGTATGGTGAGCCTCACCTGGTACAGGAGATGTGCAGTGATACTCTTGACTCGCTCCTGTGCTAATAGGGACGCCTCTCTCCCTCCCTCCACCACTACTCTCTGGCTTACACTCTCCGCTAGGAAGGAAGAAATGTTCGAAATTTGACATCAAAGACGGAATTATGAGGCTGTCTTAAAACTACTAATTACATCGCTACGGCTAGAAAGGCTGCTGCTCTTGCTGCTGCTGCTCTTGCTGCTGCTGCTCCTCCTCCTCCTCCTGCTGATGATGCTGATGCTGCTCCTCCAGCTGCTGCTGCTCCTGCTGCTGCTGATGATGCTGATCCTGCTCCTCCAGCTGCTGCTGCTCTTGCTGCTCCTCCTCCTGCTCCTGCTGCTGCGCCTGCTAGGAGCAGGACCCCCAACAGTTCCGTCCACTACTCCTGCCTCTAACACCTTATCACAGCCCGATGTGTTGTAAACTTAATGTGAGGCTTTAATTTGCATGAATAGTTTTAAAATACCCATCCAGCGCTTCTGTGGGGATTGTGTTGCATTTTCACCTACATGTTGATTGTTAGTTTATTCCCGTGTCCTGCAACCTGGCCACCAGACACGGAGACTCCCACTTGTTATTCGTCTACTTCCCTCCAGTTTCACACATTAGTTTCAGTGTGTAAGTTTGTCTGTTATCTCGCAACACCTAGTTCACCTAGTTGTGCTTGCGGGGGTTGAGCTTTAGCGCTTTGGTCCCGCCTCTCGACCGTCAATCAACAGGTGTACAGGTTCCTGAGCCTATTGGGTTCTTATCATATCTACACTTGAAACTGTGTATGGAGTCAGCCTCCACCACATCACTGCCTAATGCATTCCATTTGTCAACCACTCTGACACTAAAATAGTTCTTTCTAACATCTCTGTGGCTCATTTGGGCACTCTGTCTCTCGCAACACGTGTGGATCGCTGTGTCATGTAATATAAACTCCACAACACGTGAAACACCGCACAAACTCGCACAGGAATGTAAGATACGCCTTAACAATCTTCACATTACTGTAAGACGTTCTTAAGAACTGGGTCCTGTGTACTTTTGATTCATTAATGCACCTCCATCGGGACGGTGGCGGGGGTGAGATGAGAAGGTTGATGATTGATAAAGATTAAGCCACCCAAGAGGTGGCACGGGCATGAATAGCCCGTAAAGATGAGAAGTTCAGTGATGGCAAGATGTAAAGGTGTAGGGTGAGGTGAGCCAAGGGAGGAAGAGGGTGAGGTGGGGATCGTGGACAAGGAAGGGTGGAAGCAAGACTGTTATGAAGGTAAAGGGGAGCTGGTTAGGGACGGCACCACTCCCGTGCCAGGTAAGTCCACTACGGGCTCACCATAGCCCGTGCTACTTGGAACCTGTTCCGAGTAGCTGAATCTATAACAACAACAACAATGGCGAGGGAAGAAGCAAGGTATATGGTAGAAGATGGCAGGAACTGGATGATAAAGAAGAATAATGGATGTGGCGGATGCTACTTGTCGATATATTGGGTGTAGTTATGAAGGCGGCAAGTGGCTTGAGGTTGGCCAACACTCCCCACTTAAGTGGATCAAGCGACACAAGTGGGGAAGAAAAAGTGTTGTTCTGGGGCGAGGAAGAACACACGAGAACAAAAGATGACTGCCTGACGGTCCGCCCCATTGTGAGACGTCGTGTCAGGTCAACCCAGAAGCCCTTGATGGAAGACAAATCTCTGCAGGAACAAATCCATAAGGGCCGTGACGAGGATTCGAACCTGCGTCCGGGAGCATCCGGATCTCTGTGTGTGACTGTAGGAAGTTCAAGGTTTACGGACCTCAACTAGTGGCCTTCACCTTAATGTTTGGACTAGCCCTTAACCGCAACATTTAAACTTAACCTATAACCCTTTGTACCTCAAGTTCTAGCCTAGTTCTAGTTCTCTTCGAGTCTCAAGCTTTTGCCTGAAGCCTTTGAGCTCGAGCCTTTGGCTGAAGCCTTTGAGCTCGAGCCTTTGGCTGAAGCCTTTGAGCTCGAGCCTTTGGCTGAAGCCTTTTGGGCTCGAGCCTTTGGCTGAAGCCTTTTGGGCTCGAGCCTTTGGCTGAAGCCTTTTGGGCTCGAGCCTTTGGCTGAAGCCTTTGAGCTCGAGCCTTTGAGCTCGAGCCTTTGGCTGAAGCCTTTGGGCTCGAGCCTTTGGCTGAAGCCTTTGAGCTCGAGCCTTTGGCTGAAGCCTTTGAGCTCGAGCCTTTGGCTGAAGCCTTTGAGCTCGAGCCTTTGGCTAAAGCCTTTGAGCTCGAGCCTTTGGCTGAAGCCTTTGGGCTCGAGCCTTTGGCTGAAGCCTTTTGAGCTCGAGCCTTTAGCTGAAGCCTTTAAGATCGAGCTTTAGCCTGAAGCCTTTGGGCTCGAGCTTTGCCCAAAACCTTTTGACCAGACTGTTAGACGCTGCAGGTTGGTCGATCAGGTTAGGTAATGCTACACTCTCGAGGCCGGAAAATTGAAGTGTTGAAACCGCGTGGAAGCTGCTACCGTGATGTTGAGAATTACGAAGACGAGAGTCTTTAATATGCAGGTAACGCGCTCACTGTAAGTTCCTAACCAGTGGAAACCTTGTATGCAAATTAAGTCTCCCGGCCTCTTGGTTCCTGTACATGGTTGTCTTGAATCAGTATATGGGATGTATAGGAGAGATGATATGGGATGTATAGGAGAGATGATATGCGTATATGGGATGTATAGGAGAGATGATATGCGTATATGGGATGTATAGGAGAGAGGAAAGTATAAGTGTGTTTGGATATATGTAGTGGTTTAACATGCTCGGTTACTGGCTTACCTTACCTTGAGGTTACCTTGAGGTGCTTCCGGGGCTTAGCGTCCCAGCGGCCCGGTCGTCGACTAGGCCTCCTGGTTGCTGGACTGATCAACCAGGCTGTTGGACGCGGCTGCTTGCAGCCTGACGTATGAGTCACAGCCTGATTGATCAGGTATCCTTTCGAGCTGCTTATCCAAGCACCTTATCCAAGCTGGCAGGGACAATTTCCCAACCCATCCACTGTTTAGAGAGTACTTTTTGTAACTGTGGACCATCGTTCATATTATAACGTAATAGTGAAATTTGGCGTTATTCGCTGTATAGAGCCAGGGAAAAATTAAGCTAAAGTTTAATATTCTTAGGCCCTAGTACATATATATATATGTACTATATTAGGCCTCGGAGTGTATTAGGCCAAGGATAGTTAGGTAAGCTTTTATTAGCAACATAAACACAAGACCTTTTCCGGTCTGTCCAAATGTAATAGTACCAAATTCTACTTTCTAACTTTCCTTTACGTCAATATATATATATATATATATATATATATATATATATATATATATATATATATATATATATATATATATATATATATATATATAATATAATATACACCGGTGCACAAGGTTACTATAAGTATAGTGACAGTGATACTATAGATACTATTTACTTAGTGATACTATTTAGATAGTATTTAGTAACAGTATAGTGTCTAAACAGGAGGATGGGCTGGACCTTCCACGTATGGCTGGGAGAGGAATGTTTTGTGTGTAGTGGCAGGACAGGAAGGGTGCTGGGGCGTCCAGAGGGCTTCACTTCCGGCCATTGTGAATTTACGGCTTATTTAACACTTTGGATGGTTGGGGGGGGCGGGGGGAGGAGTCGGGGGAGGTGAGAGACTGGGACCTGGGGCCAGATTCACGAAGTAGTTACGCAAGCACTTACGAACATGTACATCTTTCCTCAATTTTTGACGGCTTTGGTTACATTTATTAAACAGTTTACAAGCATGAAAACTTGCCAATCAACTGTTGTTATTGTTATAAACAGCCTCCTGGTGCTTCGGAGCTCATTAACTGTTTAATAATTGTAAACAAAGCCGCCAAAGATTGAGAAAAGATGTAAAGGTTCGTAAGTGCTTGCGTAACTGCTTCGTGAATCTGGCCCCAGGACATGGCGGCTGTCCAGGCGACGGCCAGGCCTAATTATAGTCGTAATTTGTCAACTAAAAAAATGGGAACTAATACAAGAAGTCAGTGTGATGTGCTGGCTATTTGGGAGCAGTGCTACACATTGTGTATATGCTCAGCTTTGTATGCTTTCTCTCTTATCTCCAGTTATTATCTGTAGCGTTATCTATGCATGGAATGTCTCTTGACCAGACCACACACTAGAAGGTGAAGGGACGACGACGTTTCTGTCCGTCCTGGACCATTCTCAATCGACTTGAGAATGGTCCAGGACGGACCGAAACGTCGTCGTCCCTTCACCTTCTAGTGTGTAGTCTGGTCAACATACTTTAGCCACGTTATTGTGACTCATCGCCTGCATATCTTGAGGTTATCTTGAGATGATTTCGGGGCTTTAGTGTCCCCGCGGCCCGGTCCTCGACCAGGCCTCCACCCCCAGGAAGCAGTCCGTGACAGCTGACTAACACCCAGGTACCTATTTTACTGCTAGGTAACAGGGGCATAGGGTGAAAGAAACTCTGCCCATTGTTTCTCGCCGGCGCCCGGGATCGAACCCGGGACCACAGGATCACACGTCCAGCGTGCTGTCCGCTCGACCGACCGCCTCCTGCATATGGAATGTCTGCCCAAAGTGGGTGGTCAGAGGGTTGGGACTAGTTTCGTCCAACTATCCAAGATGATATATAGCGGTGGGATGTCATAGTTCAGACAGGTCGGCCCCAGTCTCACCATTTGCGAAATATCGGCAGCTATAGAAACCCCCCACCGATTATTTTCAGGAAGCTTGAAATCAGGAATGTCTTTTCTGTTGACTTTCTACTAATTTCTCAGGTCTTCATACAAAATTTTCTGATGGATGAAGGGAAGGGCGTGGAAGAAGATGAGGGGGAGATAGTGAGAGAGAGAGGGAAATGGGGATAAGATAGAAAGAGGCCATCTAGTGAAATATATATTATAGTATATATAATATATATATATTTCAGTTGCATATTGTCCTGGGGACCATTCAGGCTTGTTCGCATATATATATATATAATATATATATTTTAAGAGCATTTATTTATACCGGCATCGTTCTATTTGCTGTCATAAAGACCAATGTTAACTTTTTTCGGTCACTCACGTGATTAACTCACATTGTTATATTTATTGTCAGAGTTGTAAAAATGTATATTTCTTGCTTCAGAGTGTGTAGAGTCCCCCCTAAATATCTAGCTGTTTTAAGCACCAGCTGCTTTTGTGGGTGTAAACGCAAGCTGGTCCAATAAAGAATTATTTGAATGATTTAGGTATACATTCATATATAATTTATATATTTAAAGTATATAAATTGTAATTAATGTACTTGCGGACAAATTCAAAGTTAAACACCGATGCTTCAAAGCGCGCGCGATGTTAAATCTATGGCAATTTAAATTTAAATTTTGCCCCGAGGGGCGAGTTTATTGGGCAGCGTCTATGGCAATATATTGCCTGCTGCTACGGGAGACATCTCCCGTCACGCAGGGTGCAGTCGCACCTCCACAGATCTCCAGTATCAGCTCTTGATACTGGTAATGGCTCAAAAGGGCCACCACTTACGGGCTATTCATGCCCGTGCCACCTCTTGGGTGGCTTAATCTTTATCAATCAATCTGCCTGCTACTGCCTGCTGCCCTATGATTTATGCCTGGTGGGAGGAAGCCTTGAGTGCAGGCTGTACCACACGACCTGTGGGGCACCAGCTGCGTAGTGTTCCCACAGGCCATGTCTGCCCCCGGGGGACCCGTCTCCACCTTTCATGTCTGATAACGCTATCTTCCTGCCCTCACGAATTTACATAATCTATAGACATAACTATTGACTAATGATGACAACATTTAATATTAAGGGCAACAGAAGAATGCTATCTAAATCTTACACGGATCCTCACTTGATATCATGACCAAAAACACTATAACATGACGAAAGATTGCAAGTTCACCGGTAATTCTCAGAGAGCATTTACAGTGAAGTGTGAGTTTTTTTTCTGTCAGTAGAAGTGAATAAGGTCTGCAGTTCTGGGGGAATAATGACCTGAAAATATTTATCATTCAACATATATTTTCTCCCTCGATGATTGTGTCAACATAAGTGAAGGGCACAGCATGTTTGACACATTTGTAGAGTGTGGTTGATGTGGTTGGTGGTGGAGGCCCAGGTTGTGGCGCCTGGCACACGTCATCTCCTCCGTGGCCCTGTGCCGAGTCAGCTGGCACTGGGGCTGGGGGGGGGGGGTAGTAGTGGCAGTCTACTTTGGTCTAATGACGTGTGTGTGTGTGTGTGGGGCCAGGAGTAACTTTCTAACTACTACTTTCTAAGTAGTAGTTCTCTTCAACCACTACTATAGTTGCTAGGCCTCTTCAACCCCCTGGTGCCCGACCCCCCCCCCTCACAGGAAGATAGGCATCTGGTCATGTGAGAGAGTACTGCTCAAAATGCTATGCGTACTAGTGGCTGTAGGTATTGTATGTACTGCCTCTATCTTTAAATCAAACAGAATGTTTGTACTGTAACCCTGCAACTATGTATGTAATTTTCCTAAATAAATTATTATTATTATAGTATGATAGCGCCAGGCTCCCATATGGCAGGAGCCTCAGGTGCGTGTAATTACCTAAGTGTAGTTACAGGATGAGAGCTACGCTCGTGGTGTCCCGTCTTCCCAGCACTCTTTGTCATATAACGCTTTGAAACTACTGACGGTCTTGGCCTCCACCACCTTCTCACCTAACTTGTTCCAACCGTCTACCACTCTGTTTGCGAAAGTGAATTTTCTTATATTTGTTCGGCATCTGTGTTTAGCTAGTTTATATCTATGACCTCTTGTTCTTAAAGTTCCAGGTCTCAGGAAATCTTCCCTATCGATTTTATCAATTCCTGTTAATATTTTGTACGTTGTGATCATATCACCTCTTTTTCTTCTTCTAGTTTTGGCATATTTAATGCCTCTAACCTCTCCTCGTATCTCTTGCCCTTCAGTTCTGGGAGTCACTTAGTAGCATGTCTTTGCACCTTTTCCAGTTTGTTGATGTGCTTCTTAAGATATGGGCACCACACAACCGCTGCATATTCTAGCTTTGGCCAGTGTGGTGTGTACCACTGTCCTTGCTATACCCACACAATATGGGTGTGATATGTAAGGCGCGCCGCACATAACTCCCCCACCCACCCATCCATCCACCCCCGTCAACTTTTTGTTTGTGGGGTGTCTTTGGTGTCGTTGAGGTGGTGCATATGGTGTGTGGTGTAGGCGCCAGGTTGTTGTTGTGGTGGTGGTGGTGTAGGCGCCAGGTTGTTGTTGTTGTGGTGGTGTAGGCGCCAGGTTGTTGTTGTGGTGGTGGTGTAGGCGCCAGGTTGTTGTTGTGGTGGTGTAGGCGCCAGGTTGTTGTTGTGGTGGTGTAGGCGCCAGGTTGTTGTTGTGGTGGTGGTGTAGGCGCCAGGTTGTTGTTGTGGTGGTGGTGTAGGAGCCAGGTTGTTGTTGTTGTGGTGGTGGTGGTGGAGCCTCTGGCTGAGATGTGATGGTATTGATTTTATTCCTTCAGCTCATGGCCAAAATGTTGCCATATATTTTTTTTTGGGGGGGGGGCGGGGGTGGGGGTGGTGGTATTTTGTTATGGGGATGAATTTTTGTACGTGTGTTGTGGAGGTGTGTGTGTGGTGTGGGTGTTGGGGAGTAGTGTGAGGATGAGAGGGTATGGAGGAAGTGTGTGTGTGTGTGTGTGTGCGCGCGCGAGCGTGTATGTGTGTGTGTATATATGTGAGCTCACGCTCATACGTGAGCCCGCGCGCCCGTGTGTGCGCGTATGTATGTGCGTGTGTGTGTGTGTGTATAGTGTGCATTCATTGAGGTGACTGCGACCTTCACCCCCTCTTTAATCCCACCCTCCCTCTAGTGCCTGGTCCCCTTTGCCGCCACCCCAATCCCACCCCTCCCTCCCTCCCTCTCCGCTCCCTCCACATCCTAACTTCTCTCCCTCCCCCTCTCTCCCTCTCTCACCCCGTCCCCTCCCCTCTCACCAGCCTGGCTCGCCAGTTGCCGCACGCCGCCGGCCGCCACACCACTCTGTTTATCTGGTGTTAGGCGCTAGTGTTGGGTTTACGTAGTCCTGTACTGGAAGATGTGTACTGGTGGTAGTGGTGAGGGTGTGTACGGTGGGGGGTAATGTGTTGGTCAAGTGTTGGTGCGGGTGGTAAAGGGACAGCAGCAGCAGCAGCCGTGGCTACAGCAGCAGCAGCAGCAGGAAGGACTGACGGATAGTTGCCTTTAGTCTAGTCAGGGAACGCGGGGCCGAAGCGGCAGGCTGTCGTGTGTGGCTGTGGACGGAGCCTCACCACCGCTAGCTGTGTATGTGTGTGCGTGTCCTGCTGTGTTATACACCCTGCTACACCCGCCCCTTCTCCTTCCTCACTCGCGCGCCTCTTCCCCCACCTCTAGTCACCTCCTGGCGTCCTGCTGGACCAACTTAACCTCAGTCTGCTGCCCAAGACATATTCCTGCCAGTGCTGGACATGGCCGCACGCCCGCCACCATCGCCGCCCTCCTCATAAAAGCCACCGTGTAAAAAAACAAAGAACTTTGACCAAAGAATTGTTTGATAATGCCTCGGTGTTGAGTTGTTTCTGCTTGAGACCCCCATGACCCCAGGAGAGCTGCCTGGGGGTCAGTGTGAGGCGGGGCAGCACGACCCAGGACTAGCGTCGTGTAGTGGCTAGTAGCTATGGATGGGAGTGCGTGAGCGTGGGCCCGTCCTAGCAGGCGTGGGGCCCGTCCTAGCAGGCGTGGGGCCCGTCCTAGCAGGTGTGGGGCCCGTCCTAGCAGGCGTGGGGCCCGTCCTAGCAGGTGTGGGGCCCGTCCTAGCAGGCGTGGGGCCCGTCCTAGAAGGCGTTGGGCCCGTCCTAGCAGGTGTGGGGTCCTAGCAGGTGTGGGGTCCGTCCTAGCAGGCGTGGGGACCGTCCTAGCAGGCTTGGGGCCGTCCTAGCAGGCGTGGGGCCCGTCCTCGGCGGTGTGTAAGTGTGGGGGTGTGTGAGGGAGAAGTGTGGAGGAGACAAGACGGACGGAAGGAGGGTGCGTGAAGGTAGTGGTGGTGGGTCCCAGGAAAAGGGTGAAGGGTGGCCCCCAAAGAGGAGTGTATAGAGGCTGGTCTTCCTGTGGGGGAGGAGCACCACCACCTGCAGCAGCACCACCTCCAGCAGTGTCGGACACACGGACACGTCAAGGTGGAGTCGCTCTGGAGGAACCTGCTGGACACTTGGACCGCCGTACGCCACAAGATGAAGGTGACCAGAGAGACGTCTTCCAGGTAGGTGTTGCCCAACCGCTTCCACCCACTCTCGGCTCCCATAGTAATGTGTCGCTCAGTTACTCTTGGTCGCCGTGAGACTGTTTGGTGGTGCTTACACCGGCTACCTTGTGTTGGTGTGACGTGTCCGGTCCTGGCTTGTGTTGTCCCTTCTGGGCCCTTACCACGACCCTCCCCCCCCCCTCTCTCCTTCCGGGCCACGACCCCCTCCTCCTTCTGGGCCCTGGCCACGACCCCCTCCTCCTTCTGGGCCCTGGCCACGACCTCCTCATTCCATGCCTCTTCATCCTCATCATTCCAGGCCCCTCTAGTGAATTGGTTTGGCTGAGGTTACTTGAGCGGAGTGACCTGCAGTGTCCGGGGATTTGTGTAGGCAGGTGTGGACAAGAAGTGTAGGCAGGTGTGGGCAAGAAGTGTAGGCAGGTGTGGGCAAGAAGTGTAGGCAGGTGTGGGCAAGAAGTGTAGGCAGGTGTGGGCAAGAAGTGTAGGCAGGTGTGGGCAAGAAGTGTAGGCAGGTGTGGGCAAGAAGTGTAGGCAGGTGTGGGCAAGAAGTGTAGGCAGGTGTGAGCAAAGGCAGGAAAGGTGGTGGTCTGGTGGTGTGGGTTTACCACAAGATCACCACTCACCAACGTTCCCTCGTGTCGTCTCTGGAGCATCTTCCGTGTATACAGAAGTCTTGTATAGTATCCTGGATATTATCTGTGGAGGGTTCTGAGAGTTCTTCTACTCCCCAAGTCTAGCCTGAGGCCAGGACTGAATTGTCACAGCTTTGGTCTAACAGGCTGTTGCTTGGCGCTGCCTGCGTGCTCCTCAACAGCCTGGTTGGTCTTGCACTTATTGTGAAAAACTGACTATTTTTTTTTTATTAAAGTTTTCCACTTTTGTTCCAGCAATATTTCTTATACCTGCTGGAAGGATATTGAACAGCCGTAGGCCTCTGATATTTATAGTGTTCTCTGTGTCTATGGCGCATCTTCACTGACTGTTCTCCATTTCCAGTCATATTGTTCCATCTAGTATATTGCTATTTTACTGTGCAAATTTGGGACTTGGCCTTCCAGCATTTTCTCTGTATATTATTTGATGTCCATCTCGTCTCCATTCTAGAGAGTTCATTTTGAGAGCGTTGAGACAGAGGTCCCAATAATTTAGGTGTTTTATCGTGTCTATGCGTGCCGTATATGTTCTCTGTATTCGTTCTCTTTCAGCCATTTCTCTTGCTCTGGAGGGAGGTTATCTTGAGATGATTTCGGGGCTTTAGTGTCCCCGCGGCCCGGTCCTCGACCAGGCCTCCACCCCCAGGAAGCAGCCCGTGACAGCTGACTAACTCCCAGGTACCTATTTACTGCTAGGTAACAGGGGCATCAGGGTGAAAGAAATTCTGCCCATCGTTTCTCGCCGGCCCCATGGGATCGAACCCAGGACCACAGGATCACGCGTCCAGTCCGCATCTTCAAGAGAAAACTGGACTGTTTTCTAAGAGAAGTTCCGGATCAGCCGGGCTGTGGTGGGTATGTGGGCCTGTGGGCCGCTCCAAGCAACAGCCTGGTGGACCAAACTCTCACAAGTCAAGCCTGGCCTCGGGCCGGGCTTGGGGAGTAGAAGAACTCCCAGAACCCCATCAACCAGGTATCAACCAGGTACCGGCTCCCCCACGAGCGAGAAGTGAGTACAGAGTAGTACTGAAGACTGGACAGCACAAGTGACTTTAGTATGATCATTGTGATGGGATCCGGATTTGACTTCTCTTATAATTCATCCCCATCTTAATCTTGTCAGTTTAGCATCTTTAGCAAGCATCGTATAAGTGACTCTACTTGCTTTATCAAGTAGTTTTGTGTGTTTGTGTAGGGGGGGGGGGATAATATTTATATACACAGATGCACTAGAGGGATTATCAGGCGTTGCTGAGGTGATAAGAACATAAGAACAAAGGTAACTGCAGAAGACCTATTGGCCCATACGAGGCAGCTCCTATTTATAACCACCTAATGGACACCACTGCTTCCCTTCAGTGTACAATCACTGTAACTAGTTTCACTACAAATGCTTATCCTCATCACTGAAACTATCTTCACAACCCGGGCACCTCTGGGCGTCCCATCTACAACCATCCTCACTACTGCCTTGATCATTGTAACTATCTACAACCATCCTCACTACTGCCTTGATCATTGTAACTACAACCATCTTCACTACTGCCTTGATCATTGTAACAATCTACAACCCTCCTCACTACTGCCTTGATCATTGTAACTATCTACAACCCTCCTCACTACTGTCTTGATCATTGTAACTATCTACAACCATCTTCACTACTGCCTTGATCATTGTAACAATCTACAACCATCCTCACTACTGCCTTGATCATTGTAACAATCTACAACCATCCTCACTACTGTCCTGATCATTGTAACAATCTACAACCATCCTCACTACTGCCTTGATCATTGTAACAATCTACAACCATCCTCACTACTGTCCTGATCATTGTAACAATCTACAACCCTCCTCACTACTGCCTTGATCATTGTAACTATCTACAACCCTCCTCACTACTGCCTTGATCATTGTAACTATCTACAACCCTCCTCACTACTGCCTTGATCATTGTAACTATCTACAACCATCCTCACTACTGTCCTGATCATTGTAACAATCCTAACTACCCGGGCACTGCCTCGTACCCCATCTAGACAGTGTGTAGATTCTAAGGACTCCAAACAGTTATGGATGTCATTGAGGATGGAATCTGGTCATTTAACGATGTTGGTAGTTAGTACCAAGGTACTAACGATCCTCTCGACCATCCTCCACTAACTTGGAGGTCAACTTTGACCCCTATGACCATTCCCCCACAACCACCAGTCACCTTGCAAAGTCTGGTGAGGCTAGCAGCAAGCGTCTGACCTCCTACAGCTAATAGACATTATCTTATATAGTTGTAGATATATAATCTTTAAGAAGAGGTTTCAGTATTGATTAATGTGCTACACACACTTATTACTGGTCTTCCTGCACACTTCTGCACGCTTACTGGTGTAGTATTGTCTTGAGCAGTTGAGCACCCTTCCAGTCATCACTGCTTGAGATGATCTTGAGATGATTTCGGGGCTTTAGTGTCCCCGCGGCCCGGTCCTCGACCAGGCCTCCTCGTTGGTGGACTGATCAACCAGGGCCAGATTCACGAAGCAGTTACGCAAGCACTTACGAACCTGTACATCTTTTTCAATCTTTGGCGGCTTTGTTTACAATTATTAAACAGTAATAAGCTCGGAAGCACCAGGAGGCTGTTTATAACAATAACAACAGTTGATTGACAAGTTTATCTGCTTGTAAACTGTTTAATAAATGTAGCCAAACCTTTCAAAGATTGAGGAAAGATGTACACGTTCGTAAGTACTTGCGTAACTGCTTTGTGAATCTGGCCCAAGGCTGTTGGACGCGGCTGCTCGCAGCCTGAGGTATGAATCACAGCCTAGTTGAACAGGTATCCTTTCGAGGTGTTCATCCAGTTCTCTCTTGGTGTTCAAGAGAGAACTGGGTGTGAGGGGTCGGCCAGTTATGTCCCTTATGTGTAGTGGAAGCGTGTTGAACAGTCTCGGGCCTCTGATGTTCTTAAGAGTTCTCTCAGAGTACCTGTTGCACCTTTGCTTTTCAACGGGGGTATTCTGAACATCGTGCCTGTGATGCAGGCCTTTAGTTTAATGGTTCTTGTTTAATGGTTCTTAGTTTAATGGTGTAGTGGAATGTTTCCAGTGGTTGCTTGAATATTGATAATATTTACTGTGAGCAGACCTCTGCTGTACCTTAAGAGTGGACAAATCCACAAGGGCCGTGACGAGGATTCGAACCTGCGTCCGGGGGCATCCCAGACACTGCCTTAATCGACTAAGCTACGACAGGGTTAAAAGGGTTGAAACCAAAGTTCTACTGAACTTACTGGATCCCGTAGCCTCTTAAGAGTGGGTATGCTGCCCAAGGGTTGAGGGCAGTACAGGCATAGTAACAGGTGCGGGCACGGGCTCCTAGCACCACCACCACCACATCCTCTTCACTCCACCACGTACACGAAACGCAGCACAGAATAACAACTGTGTCTGCTATTGAGCTTGACAATGCCGCCAGACACAACACCTATCAGGACGCTCCGCCTCCATTACAATCAACGCCACTCAGTCTGCATAAAACTGTTCTCCGTTCTTCCCGTCACGCAGCCCACTCAGCAACGGATGGTACACATTCAGTTTCACATAAACTCTAAAGGAACTCACAGAAAAATATAAGCCTACCTATAATGAGCCGGTCGGCTGAGCAGACAGAACACTGGACGCGTGATCTTGTGGTCCCGGGTTCGATCCCGGGCGCCGGCGAGAAACAATGGGCAGAGTTTCTTTCACCCTGATGCCCTTGCTACCTAGCAGTAAAATAGGTACCTGGGTGTTAGTCAGCTGTCACGGCCTGCTTCCTGGGGGTGGAGGCCTGGTCGAGGACCGGGCCGCGGGGGACACTAAAGCCCCGAAATCATCTCGAGATAACCTCAAGATAGCCAAGAATGATGAAAAACATCACTCGACTAATATATCTATAACATACACTTCATCCAATCAGTAGATTGATACTTTGTTAGGACAAAAAAATGTACACAGTAAAAAGTATTTGTAAAATGTTTTGTTTATTTAATTTTTAAGTTTTTAGGCTGGCAAATGTTGGCCAGATACCAGGGGCCAGATTCACGAAGCAGTTACGCAAGCACTTACGAACCTGTACATCTTTTCTCAATCATTGGCGGCTTTGTTTACAAATATTAAACAGTTAATGAGCTCCGAAGCACCAGGAGGCTGTTTATAACAATAACAACAGTTGATTGACAAGTTTATATGCTTCTAAAATGTTAAACAAATGTAACCAAAGCCGTCAAAGATTGAGGAAAGATGTACATGTTCGTAAGTACTTGTGTAACTGCTTCTTGAACCTGGGGCTAGATTCAAGAAGCAGTTACGCAAGCACTTACGAACCTGTACATCTTTTATCAATCTTTGGCGGCTTTGATTACAATTATTAAACCGTTAATGAGCTCCGGAGCACCAGGAGGCTGTTTATAACAATAACAACAGTAGATTGTCAAGTTTTTATGCTTGTAAACCATATAATAAATATAACCAAAGCCGTCAAAGATTGAGGAAAGATGTACACGTTCGTAAGTACTTGTGTAACTGCTTCGTGAATCTGACCCCTGGCCCCAGGACTGGTCCCAGGGCGGAGGAGAACTTTCTCATGAGAAAACCATATTTTCCTTAGCGAAGATGTCAACAGGCCGTACATTGTATTGTGTGACGTGCACATTGTATTATGTGGCGTGCACATTGTATTGTGTGGCGTGCACATTGTATTGTGTGGCGTGCACATTGTATTGTGTGACGTGCACATTGTATTATGTGGCGTGCACATTGTATTGTGTGGCGTGCACATTGTATTGTGTGGCGTGCACATTGTATTATGTGGCGTGCACATTGTATTGTGTGGCGTGCACATTGTATTGTGTGGCGTGCACATTGTATTGTGTGGCGTGCACATTGTATTATGTGGCGTGCACATTGTATTGTGTGGCGTGCACATTGTATTATGTGGCGTGCACATTGTATTGTGTGGCGTGCACATTGTATTGTGTGGCGTGCACATTGTATTATGTGGCGTGCACATTGTATTGTGTGGCGTGCACATTGTATTATGTGGCGTGCACATTGTATTGTGTGGCGTGCACATTGTATTGTGTGGCGTGCACATTGTATTGTGTGGCGTGCACATTGTATTGTGTGGCGTGCACATTGTAGTGTGTGGCGTGCACATTGTAGTGTGGCGCGCACATTGTATTATGTGGCGTGCACATTGTATTGTGTGGCGTGCACATTGTATTATGTGGCGTGCACATTGTATTGTGTGGCGTGCACATTGTATTATGTGGCGTGCACATTGTATTGTGTGGCGTGCACATTGTATTATGTGGCGTGCACATTGTATTATGTGGCGTGCACATTGTATTGTGTGGCGTGCACATTGTATTGTGTGGCGTGCACATTGTAGTGTGTGGCGTGCACATTGTAGTGTGTGGCGCGCACATTGTATTATGTGGCGTGCACATTGTATTGTGTGGCGTGCACATTGTATTATGTGGCGTGCACATTGTATTGTGTGGCGTGCACATTGTATTATGTGGCGTGCACATTGTATTGTGTGGCGTGCACATTGTATTATGTGGCGTGCACATTGTATTATGTGGCGTGCACATTGTATTGTGTGGCGTGCACATTGTATTATGTGGCGTGCACATTGTATTATGTGGCGTGCACATTGTATTGTGTGGCGTGCACATTGTATTGTGTGGCGTGCACATTTATATTTGTCAAAAACAAACTTACAAATCAAGTTACATTAAATTGCTTTCAAAGGCCACACAGATTACCATGAAAGGTCGCGGGTCTGTCACTCCCCGAACTGTTCGGTCTAGCGACGGCTTCACTGCGACTTATTCACTCCATCTGCGTTCTGATCCGCCTCATTATCTTAGCGTAGTCAGCAAACATTGATAAGAATGAGATTACTTCCTCTCGTAAAATTAGGAAGATGATCGAGCGAGTCTCAAGGTACACCACTGGTTTCCTTTCTCCAGTCTGATAGATAGCTCACACGCCTGTTGGACCAAGCTCTCACAAGTCAAGCCTGGCCTCGGTCCAAGCAACAGCCTGGTGGACCAAGCTCTCACAAGTCAAGCCTGGCCTCGGTCTAAGCAACAGCCTGGTAGACCAAACTCTCACAAGTCGAGCCTGGCCTCGGGCCGGGCTTGGGGAGTAGAAGAACTCCCAGAACCCCATCAACCAGGTATCTTAGTCACTTTGCATTCTTCTGAAATGTACTCTAAAAATAAAAAGTCTATTTTTTTATTATGAACGGGTTGTAGGTAGGTAATTATATGGGAAAGTATCCAGTGTGTACATTGAGTTAATACCGCTGGATGACATTGATACCATTTAACAAAATTACGTAGAATACAAGTAGACCAGGCGGGTCGTGGCCAGAGTCGACGAGGTGATTGTACTAAGAGAACAATGTGCAACCGGGAGAAATGTCTGGTGTGTGGGGGGGAAGGAAGTGCGGGTCGGGCGCGGCCAGAAATATGTGGTCTCAACACTGTGGTCGGCGGCTGCAGTACCAGCCCCTCCTACTAAGGTTTCCCAGCGTCAAGAAAACGGCCAATTTAAAGTGCCCTTATCCTAACCTACCACAGGATCCAACACAGAAAACGGGACAGTACGTCACTTTCGCCAGCCGCTTTCTAGTACGACAATTTTTGGCCTTATGTAACGCATACGAGCGAAAAGCGACGTTCTTTGTAGGAGGAGAGTAGAAGGCGTCGCCAACAGGCGCCACAATACATGGGCTGCACTTTCCAGGAGGTGATGACGCCTCGCTACTGGGACTACGGTGACTGGTGCGGTACAACAGTTTAATGGTTGATGGATATTACAGGTGATTCGCAACAACCTGACAAACTCCAGGGAATTTGTCGAGAAGTCCCCAGTACACAATTATTAATTATTATTAATTGCAGTCTCCGTGGTGTAGTGGTAAGACACTCGCCTGGCGTTCCGCGAGCGCTATGTCATGGGTTCGTATCCTGGCCGGGGAGGATTTACTGGGCGCAATTCCTTAACTGTAACCTCTGTTTAACGCAACAGTAAAATGTGTACTTGGATGAAAAAACGATTCTTCGCGGCAGGGGATCGTATTCCAGGGACCATAGGATTAAGGACTTGCCCGAAACGCTACGCGTACTAGTGGCTGTACAAGAATGTAACAACTCTTGTATATATCTCAAAAAAAAAAAAAAAATATAAGAGGCGAAATATCATATATCACCGTGTATACTTGCTCTTTCTCTACAACGGTGTGTGTGTGTGCACTCTGTTCTACCAGACACTGCATGAGTGTCAGAGCCAAGGTAGAAGTCTTCCTGTCACATAGAGGATATAAATACCAAATGCTGCCGGAACAAACGTGGACGCCTTTGAGAGAAAACTAGATAGCTTTCTTCAGAAGTGCCGGACCAACCGGGCTGTGGTGGATATGCGGGCCGGGATTGGGGGAGTAGAACAACTCCCAGAACCCCATCATGCAGGTACAATAGCCTGGCTAAACAGACAGGTACGAGGGAAAAGCCTTCCAGAACCTGTGATGCGCAAATGATCATCTGATAGACCACATGGTGATTGACATGGATTGTAGTCACTATTACATAGTGAGCTACCAATCTGGTCAGAAACCGGGCCGCGGGAACGCTAAGCCCCGAACCCACCTCAAGAGTCACAAGATGGTGTATTTTATCATATTGTTTTGGTGTTAGATGTTAATTAAGTACTTCCGGTAGGGGATACCTTAGGTTTGTTTTCCTGTTTATTTCCTTATAGGGATGTGTGCAACATTGAAAAGAAAGCCTCATTGACTTTGAACTTGCAAATGCTTATAAACCAGCTTCCTGTTTACACTGGTCGGTGGTGTAGCTGCGTCAAGGCTGTGCCGGGAACCGGTAAACTTTGCCGAAGGGGAGGGGGGAGTGTACACATTGTCTCAGCAATAACCTTACTAGCAGCTAACTCTCCTTTGAGGTGTTTCTGGACGGTACTTAAGCTCTCCTGCCTGGAATATTGCTTGACACTTTCCTGCCTGGAATATTGCTTGACACTTTCCTGCCTGGAATATTGCTTGACACTTTCCTGCCTGGAATATTGCTCGACACTTTCCTGCCTGGAATATTGCTTGACACTTTCCTGCCTGGAATATTGCTCGACACTTTCCTGCCTGGAATATTGCTTGACACTTTCCTGTCTGGAATATTGCTCGATACTTTCCTGCCTGGAATATTGCTCGACACTTTCCTGCCTGGAATATTGCTCGACACTTTCCTGCCTGGAATATTGCTCGACACTTTCCTGCCTGGAATATTGCTCGACACTTTCCTGTCTGGAATATTGCTCGACACTTTCCTGCCTGGAATATTGCTGAACATTTTCCTGCCTGGAATATTGCTCGACACTTTCCTGCCTGGAATATTGCTGAACATTTTCCTGCCTGGAATATTGCTCGACACTTTCCAGCCTGGAATATTGCTGAACACTTTCCTGCCTGGAATATTGCTGAACACTTTCCTGCCTGGAATATTGCTGAACACTTTCCTGCCTGGAATATTGCTCGACACTTTCCTACCTTCAGATATGCATAAAAGAAGACATAGATCCCAAATTTTAATTTAACATAATTCTCTGGAACTGATAAAAACACTTAATTCATGTTTCAGTTGTTGGTGAATGGACCAAATTTTTACCTAAGGCTTGTGATTGGAAAATTAAGATAATTGGGTCATTTGTAAATTATATATATAAAAATGTAAAATTTGATTTAGGCTCGTGAATCCCTATTTAGCTAGTTCGACGATTCTGATTCTGATTTGTACAAGTTGTTACAAACTTCTTCAAATGATTCTGATTTGAATACAAATGATTCTGAATTGAATACAAATGATTCTGAATTGAATACAAATGATTCTGAATTGAATACAAATGATTCTGAATTGAATGCAAATGATTCTGAAATGAATGCAAATGATTCTGAATTGAATACAAATGATTCTGAATTGAATACAAATGATTCTGAATTGAATACAAATGATTCTGAATTGAATGCAAATGATTCTGAATTGAATGCAAATGATTCTGAATTGAATGCAAATGATTCTGAATTGAATACAAATAATTCTGAATTGAATACAAATGATTCTGAATTGAATACAAATGATTCTGAATTGAATGCAAATGATTCTGAATTGAATACAAATGATTCTGAATTGAATACAAATGTTTCTGATTCTGAATTTGTCAATTATGACTTTTGAATCACTGATAAATGTAGCTTCTTAATCTAAGTCTTGAGAATAAAGTATATAATTATAATTTACATGATTTCTATGTCTTTCTCTTAGGTAAACAATTTACTGTAAATTTGTGTTGACTAACCCAAGAATAATTGTACAACAATTTACGAATGAAACATTTGAATTTAAAGGTCCGACATAGAGGGTAAACCGCCTTAGTTATAAACCTTGAGGGGGGGGGTCGGAGTGAAGGTTACCTTGAGGTGTTTTTCGGGGCTTAATGATGTCACTCAGCACCGTGTACAGGCACCAGTACCGTGTACAAGCACCAGCACCGTGTACAGGCACCAGCACCGTGTACAAGCACCAGCACCGTGTACAAGCACCAGCACCGTGTACAGGCACCAGCACTGTGTACAGGCACCAGCACCGTGTACAAGCACCAGCACCGTGTACAAGCACCAGCACCGTGTACAGGCACCAGCACCGTGTACAAGCACCAGCACCGTGTACAAGCACCAGCACCGTGTACAAGCACCAGCACCGTGTACAGGCACCAGCACCGTGTACAGGCACCAGTACCGTGTACAAGCACCAGCACCGTGTACAGGCACCAGCACCGTGTACAGGCACCAGTACCGTGTACAGGCACCAGCACCGTGTACAGGCACCAGCACCGTGTACAGGCACCAGCACCGTGTACAGGCACCAGTACCGTGTACAGGCACCAGCACCGTGTACAGGCACCAGCACCGTGTACAAGCACCAGCACCGTGTACAAGCACCAGCACCGTGTACAAGTACCAGCACCGTGTACAAGCACCAGCACCGTGTACAGGCACCAGCACCGTGTACAAGCACCAGCACCGTGTACAAGCACCGTGTACAAGCACCAGCACCACACACTCAGCACCGTGTACAAGCACCAGTACCGTGTACAAGCACCAGCACCGTGTACAAGCACCAGCACCGTGTACAAGCACCAGCACCGTGTACAAGCACCAGCACCGTGTACAGGCACCAGCACCGTGTACAAGCACCGTGTACAGGCACCAGCACCGTGTACAAGCACCGTGTACAGGCACCAGCACCGTGTACAAGCACCAGTACCGTGTACAAGCACCAGCACCGTGTACAGGCACCAGCACCGTGTACAGGCACCAGCACCGTGTACAGGCACCAGCACCGTGTACAAGCACCAGCACCGTGTACAGGCACCAGCACCGTGTACAAGCACCAGCACCGTGTACAAGCACCAGCACCGTGTACAGGCACCAGCACCGTGTACAAGCACCGTGTACAAGCACCAGCACCGTGTACAAGCACCAGTACCGTGTACAAGCACCAGCACCACACACTCAGCACCGTGTACAAGCACCAGTACCGTGTACAAGCACCAGTACCGTGTACAAGCACCAGTACCGTGTACAAGCACCAGCACCGTGTACAAGCACCAGTACCGTGTACAAGCACCAGCACCACACACTCAGCACCGTGTACAAGCACCAGCACCAGCAGGAGGGGGAAGCTCGGCATTGATTTCCTATACGGGGGCGGGAGAAACGTGATCCGCGCCTGGCCTGCCTTCCTCCGTGTCACGCCCCGGCCCTCCCTCCCTCCTGCTGCCTCCTCCTCCTTCCCCTACATCTCCTGCCTCTCCTTCCTTGTCCCTCTAGCCTTGTACACTATCCTTCTCTTGCTGCCTCTCCTTCCTTGCCTCTCTATCCTTGTATACTATCCTCCACTTGCTGCCTCTCCTTCCTTGCCTCTCCATCCTTGTAGAATATCCTCCACTTGCTGCCTCTCCTTCCCTCTTCCTTCACCCTCTATCCTTGTACACTATCTTCCACTTGCTGCCTCTCCTTCCTTGCCTCTATCCTTGTATACTATCCTCCACTTGCTGCCTCTCCTTCCTTGCCTCTCCATCCTTGTAGAATATTCTCCACTTGCTGCCTCTCCTTCCTTGTCCCTCTATCCTTGTATTCTATCCTCCACTTGCTGCCTCTCCTTCCTTGCCTCTCTATCCTTGTATAGTATCCTCCCTTTGCTGCCTCTCCTTCCTTGCTGTCTACGCCATAGTGGTGGTGGTAGTGGAAGGTAGTACGTGGTTGGTCCTGGTATAGACCCCGTGCCCCAAGCAAGGCAGGTCTGGTTCCTCCTCACCTCTCACTCTAGTCGGGCTCGGCGTCTTCAAGGAGGTATTACTTGTACTGCTGTATCACAGTTTACCTCTAGTCAGCTAAAACTCAATTGTCAAACAAAAGCTTATTGCGTCAGTTGAAACTCGCCTTTCAACGTGGTTATTTGCAGTTTGTTTGTGTGTATGTATATATATATATATATATATATATATATATATATATATATATATATATATATATATATATATATATATATATATATATATATATATATATGGTTATTAGTAAGTATCGACGTATGAAAAAAATGAACGGAAATTCCCAATGTTTTCGAGTTTCTACACAACTTATTATCAAGAAATATGGAGAAGAAGACAGAGGTTTGAGATTATGTACCCACACTGTACTTGAGTACATAGAGATCCATAATGAAATTATGGAATAATTAAAGTAAGGAGGTTGAATGGTGATAGTGGCACTGTTGTGTGTTAGCCAGACTGGTAAACCTCTTGGCCAGGGACTAAGGCAACACAAGTATAGTGTGAGGCCAGGTCTAGTGTCCAGTGTATTGTTAAATATTGTGATTGTTCAGTTGACTGGACTAATTCATGCGAAATTGTTGATTGTAAATCGGTTACTGAAAGAAATATTATTGGATTTCTTTGTTATAAAAAGTAGTGAATTTTCAAGAGGAAACTAGATTTATTCCTCCAAGGAGTGCCGGACCAACCGGGCTGTGGTGGGTATGTGGGCCTGCGGGGCCGCTCCAAGCAACAGCCTGGTGGACCAAACTCTCACAAGTCAAGCCTGGCCTCGGGCCGGGCTTGGGGAGTAGAAGAACTCCCAGAACCCCATCAACCAGGTATCAACCAGGTATCATATATTAATGCAAGTCCAAGATTATATAAATTAGATAGCTTTATAGTTGGTAAGATTTTTGTATTGTATAATTGTGTAAAGAATAATTACGTGTGAAGTTCATTGCACGAATTAGGGAGTAGCCTATCCCAGTTCATGTCACTTAGTTGCAAGTATTGTGTTGCCTACAGTCACCTTAATAGGAGGAGGAGAATGTGGGATGAAGAAATGTACATTCCCAGCCTTCCGGTGGTCCGTGACTCCTGCCTCCTGGGGCCCTGTCCCTCCGATCTGTTGTACTTAGCTTCCACATTATATTCTTACCATCTTGTTTGTCTTCTGATATCCCATATTTTTTGGATCATTTGGATCATTTCTGTAATGTTTCTCGTCTGCTGTGACAGTCTCGGGGCTCTGGAGACTGTCCACACCTCCTCCCTCATGCTGGTCACACTCCTGGTGCCTCTTCCCTCTCTTCAATCTTCTCCTTCATCCTCCAATCTTTCTCTCCTTCTTCCATGGCTCCTTTTTCATCCTCGTCTCACCCCCCTGGCGGGGGGCCGCCGCCCCTCCCGGTCATCGCCCTCCCCAAGAGAGGGACGGATAGTGTTGTGGGGGGGGGGGGGAGGGGTCTCCCGCATCCTCTTAACTCGCCCTAATTAGCACTCTTCTTATTGGTGGGCGTCCCTAGGTAAGATGGCACGAGGGTGAGAGGGAGGAAAGGGGGGCGTGGAGGGAGAGGGGGGCGTGGAGGGGGAGAGGGGGACGTCGAGGGGGAGTGGTGAGGCAGAGGGATGCTTCAGAAATGAGATATGACTATGTCGATCTCTCCACACAACTCAGCCTCTTAAAAATAAGGTTGGTTTTCGGCCGCATGCGCACTATGACCAAAAATGGACGTAATTTGAAATGAAATCGGCTCACGAAAGTGATGTATTGCCCCGTTTTCTGTTTGAGTCCTCCGGCTGAGTCGGTTACGTTAGGAGAGGAAACTTTCAATTAACGTTTTTCATAACGTTTTCAACCCTTAGGAGAATTTCCTGCCCCTCCCCCCATCCCTAACCTACCAGAGGACCCTTATCTTACTGTTTTGGAAAAAGAAAATCCAAATTGTCTTTTCTTTTTTAATTTTCAAATTACGTCCATTTTCGGCCATACGGGCAAACGGTCAAATTCAGCCGTAATTTGTAAGAGAACAGGACTCCTCAAGTTAATATTGTTGCATCTTTTGCAAAGATTAACTCATGTTAGGTGACTGGCGTTGATTATAGAGTGAGGGAGTGAGTAGGTGTTGGGATATATTAGCCGCTTTAGGCACTCTGGGACCGAGTATGTGCACTCGTGCTGCTCAAGAGTGCTCTACCTGACATATTTAATCCTTGTTTACTTGTATTAGTAAAGCATTTGTATTGGTTGGATACTAGTAACGGAATTTGTTCCTAAGTTGATGTATATTGTGCAGGAGTTGTATGACAAAGTTGGGAGCAGGGTTCAAGGTGGAGAGAGAGGGGGGGGAGAGAGAGAGAGGGGAAGAGAGAGAGAGAGAGAGAGAGAGAGAGAGAGAGAGAGAGAGAGAGAGAGAGAGAGAGAGAGGGGGAGAGAGAGAGAGGGAGAGAGAGAGAGGGGAAGAGAGAGAGAGAGAGAGAGAGAGAGAGAGAGAGAGAGAGAGAGAGAGAGAGAGAGAGGGGGAGAGAGAGAGAGGGGAAGAGAGAGAGAGAGAGAGAGGGGGAGAGAGAGAGGGGGAGAGAGAGAGGGGGAGAGAGAGAGGGGGAGAGAGAGAGAGAGAGAGAGAGAGAGAGAGAGAGAGAGAGAGAGAGAGAGAGAGAGAGAGAGAGAGAGAGAGAGAGGGGGAGAGAGAGAGAGAGAGAGAGAGAGGGGAAGAGAGAGAGAGAGAGAGAGAGAGAGAGAGAGGGGGGGAGAGAGAGAGGGAGAGAGAGAGAGAGAGAGAGAGAGAGAGGGGGAGAGAGAGAGGGGGAGAGAGAGAGGGGGAGAGAGAGAGAGAGAGAGAGAGAGAGAGAGAGAGAGAGAGAGAGAGAGAGAGAGAGAGAGAGGGGGGGAGAGAGAGAGAGAGAGAGAGAGAGAGAGAGAGAGAGGGAGGGATGCAGATGATACTTGTACCACCTCTGGTATTGTCCTCAGTCCTCGCCTTGTACGTGTGAGTGAGTGTAATGTACCACCTCTGGTATTGTCCTCAGTCCTCGCCTTGTACGTGTGAGTGAGTGTAATTATAATATAACATCAAATAATAATATGATGACTATGCAGTTAATTATAAAGTTGATATTTTTCTATTTCCAGGTAAATGCACACGTATTTGGTCTGGCGTGAGTGACCCCATGAGCGGGGTCCCGGGGTCACCTGGTCACGAGGTCACGAGGTCACGGGGTCACGGTATGTATTTCCATGACAGGGTGATAGGGGGGGCGGGTCAGTATTTCCGGGTTACGTTACCAAAAAAAAGGATTTTGTACTCCCGTCTTGCGGAGAAAACAAATACTCACCTAGTTGTATTTACCTTGTGTTTGCGGGGGTTGAGCTCTGGCTCTTTGGTCCCGCCTCTCAACCGTCAATCAACAGGTGTACAGGTTCCTGAGATTGTGTGTGTGTGTGTGTGTCTGGAGTAAAGCGGATTAATCAGTTGATGAATATTGCTCACCTGTGCGTGTTACCTGAGCAGGAACCTCTTGTTATGTATGGGATTTGTGGCATTAAAATTTGCATGGCGACTAAACCCGCGTAAAATCTTGACGTGGAGGCAGCCAAGTTGCAAGGGCCGGGTTGCAAGTGCAGGGTTGCAAGTGCCGGGTTGCAAGGGCATGGTTGCAAGGGCAGGGTTGCAAGGGCCGGGTTGTAAGGGCATGGTTGCAAGGGCCGGGTTGCAAGGGCAGGGTTGCAAGGGCAGGGTTGCAAGTGCCGGGTTGCAAGGGCATGGTTGCAAGGGCCGGGTTGCAAGTGCCGGGTTGCAAGTGCCGGGTTGCAAGTGCCGGGTTGCAAGGGCATGGTTGCAAGGGCCGGGTTGCAAGGGCCGGGTTGCAAGGGCAGGGTTGCAAGTGCCGGGTTGCAAGTGCCGGGTTGCAAGGGCATGGTTGCAAGGGCCGGGTTGCAAGGGCAGGGTTGCAAGTGCCGGGTTGCAAGTGCCGGGTTGCAAGGGCATGGTTGCAAGTGCCGGGTTGCAAGTGCCGGGTTGCAAGTGCCGGGTTGCAAGGGCATGGTTGCAAGGGCAGGGTTGCAAGGGCCGGGTTGTAAGGGCATGGTTGCAAGGGCCGGGTTGCAAGTGCCGGGTTGCAAGGGCAGGGTTGCAAGTGCCGGGTTGCAAGGGCAGGGTTGCAAGGGCAGGGTTGCAAGGGCAGGGTTGCAAGGGCCGGGTTGCAAGGGCCGGGTTGCAAGGGCAGGGTTGCAAGTGCCGGGTTGCAAGGGCCGGGTTGCAAGGGCAGGGTTGCAAGTGTCGGGTTGCAAGGGCATGGTTGCAAGGGCCGGGTTGCAAGTGCCGGGTTGCAAGTGCCGGTTTGCAAGGGCATGGTTGCAAGGGCATGGTTGCAAGGGCAGGGTTGCAAGGGCCGGGTTGTAAGGGCATGGTTGCAAGGGCCGGGTTGCAAGGGCAGGGTTGCAAGGGCAGGGTTGCAAGGGCAGGGTTGCAAGTGCCGGGTTGCAAGGGCCGGGTTGCAAGGGCATGGTTGCAAGTGCATGGTTGCAAGTGCATGGTTGCAAGGGCCGGGTTGCAAGGGCCGGGTTGCAAGGGCCGGGTTGCAAGGGCCGGGTTGCAAGGGCCGGGTTGCAAGGGCCGGGTTGCAAGGGCAGGGTTGCAAGGGCCGGGTTGCAAGGGCAGGGTTGCAAGTGCATGGTTGCACGTGCATGGTTGCAAGGGCCGGGTTGAAAGGGTAGGGTTGCACGTGCATGGTTGCACGTGCATGGTTGCAAGGGCCGGGTTGCAAGGGCCGGGTTGCAAGTGCCGGGTTGCAAGGGCCGGGTTGAAAGGGCAGGGTTGCACGTGCAGGGTTGCAAGTAATGGTGATGGTGGTGGTAATGGTAGTAAGACTGATGCTGGTATTAGTAGTTCACATGGACTCCATTTTTTGGTGCAGTTAAAGGACCCCCCCCCCCCCCCCATTCCCTACAGTGTACCCGGGTAATGTGTAAAAGATGATGAGTATGATGAGCTCGATGCCTCAAGACCCGTTGTGGACACGCTTGAATCCCCGGCTACATTTGCAGGTAGCCAAATACAGCGAAACTACGACGTTGCTACAACGTTCGAACAAGATTTAACACCTAACCAGTTATAACAACCCATATAACAAGTTGTAACAACGTTCTAATACGTCATAAACACGTTAAGCCAAGATGTAACAACTTTATTACAAGTTGTAACAAGCGGAAAAATAGGGTCAGTTACGGTTTGTGTTTCCAGGGTTAAGATCAGGTTACATTACTTGGTAGTCCAGTGGTTTCCGACGTGCGCTTGGGTGTACCCATAGTGCGGCTTCGAACCCTCCGCCTGGCTCCAATGGAATTTAACTTTGCAACGCTACGATATCTTGCAGATTGAAAGCACCTCAGTAAGTGAAGGTACTTGGCATGTCCTTGAGGTGAGCACGGGTTACCATGTCAGTGGCGTGTGAGCCGACCATAGGGGTACACGGCTGAATAGTGAGAGGACTGAGAAACTGAAGAACTCCAGGAATCCTTTCCGGGTAAACTCCAGGCTAAGTACACGAGAAGCTGACCTCTTACGGGGGGGGGGGGGGAGGGGGGTCAGGACCACTTGCTACGGGTTGCCATCTTGGGCTAACCTGTAGGATCAGTGGGAGAAGTTCAACTAGAGGAAGGAATGTGGCCAGCTGGCAACACCCAGGCAAGGTGGGCGGCAGCTGGCAACACCCAGGCAAGGTGGGCGGCCAGCTGGCAACACCCAGGCAAGGTGGGCGGCAGCTGGCAACACCCAGGCAAGGTGGGCGGCAGCTGGCAACACGCAGGCAAGGTGGGCGGCCAGCTGGCAACACCCAGGCAAGGTGGGCGGCAGCTGGCAACACCCAGGCAAGGTGGGCGGCCAGCTGGCAACACCCAGGCAAGGTGGGCGGCAGCTGGCAACACCCAGGCAAGGTGGGCGGCCAGCTGGCAACACGCAGGCAAGGTGGGCGGCAGCTGGCAACACCCAGGCAAGGTGGGCGGCAGCTGGCAACACCCAGGCAAGGTGGGCGGCCAGCTGGCAACACCCAGGCAAGGTGGGCGGCAGCTGGCAACACCCAGGCAAGGTGGGCGGCCAGCTGGCAACACCCAGGCAAGGTGGGCGGCAGCTGGCAACACCCAGGCAAGGTGGGCGGCAGCTGGCAACACCCAGGCAAGGTGGGCGGCCAGCTGGCAACACGCAGGCAAGGTGGGCGGCCAGCTGGCAACACCCAGGCAAGGTGGGCGGCAGCTGGCAACACGCAGGCAAGGTGGGCGGCCAGCTGGCAACACCCAGGCAAGGTGAGCGGCAGCTGGCAACACCCAGGCAAGGTGAGCGGCAGCTGGCAAAACCCAGGCAAGGTGGGCGGCAGCTGGCAACACCCAGGCAAGGTGGGCGGCCAGCTGGCAACACCCAGGCAAGGTGAGCGGCAGCTGGCAACACCCAGGCAAGGTGAGCGGCAGCTGGCAAAACCCAGGCAAGGTGAGCGGCAGCTGGCAACACCCAGGCAAGGTGAGCGGCAGCTGGCAAAACCCAGGCAAGGTGAGCGGCAGCTGGCAACACCCAGGCAAGGTGAGCGGCAGCTGGCAAAACCCAGGCAAGGTGGGCGGGCAGCTGACAACATGCACTCAAGGTGGGCGGCCAGCTGGCAACACGCACTCAAGGTGAGCGGCAGCTGGCAACACCCAGGCAAGGTGAGCGGCAGCTGGCAACACCCAGGCAAGGTGAGCGGCAGCTGGCAACACCCAGGCAAGGTGGGGAGGCAGCTGGCTCACTAGAGTAGGTCTGGGAGGGGGAGTGAAGTAGACACAACCTTGATACTGGGCTGATCCACCCACTCCTGTACTCCCCCAACTGGTTACTCCCCCCCTCTCGCCCCCCCCCCCTCTCTCTTCCGCCCCCCTCTCTCGCCCCCCCCCTCTCTTCCGCCCCCCTCTCTCGCCCCCTCCCTCTCTCGCCCCCTCTCTCTCGCCCCCCCCCCTCTCTCTCGCCCCCCCTCTCTCTCTCTCGCCCCCCCCCTCTCTCTCTCTCTCGCCCCCCCCCTCTCTCTCTCTCTCGCCCCCCCCCTCTCTCTCTCTCTCTCGCCCCCCCTCTCTCTCTCTCGCCCCTCTCTCGACCTCTCCTTTCCTCTTCTGCCTCCTCGTCCCTCTTTTCTAAATGATCTTCTGTCCCTTACTCTCCCGTTGTCTATGGTCTCCACTTTCTCTTCTCTTCGTTTTATAAACCTTTCCGTTCCTTTCTCCCCCTCCCGCTCTCTATTATCCATCTCTCCCTTCCCTATTCTAGTTTGGCATATATTTTGTAACTGGGACTCGAGGAGTTGCGGTTGGCGCCGTCCGAGTATTGGGTTGTGTGTGTGTGTGTGTGTGTGTGTGTGTGTGTGTGTGTGTGTGTGTGTGTGTGTGTGTGTGTGCTCACCTAATTGTGCTTGCGGGGGTTGAGCTCTGGCTCTTTGGTCCCGCCTCTCAACCGTCAATCAACAGGTGTACAGATTCCCTGTATTCCCAGTACAGTACAGTACAGATACAGATGTGTGTGTGTGTGTGTGTGTGTGTGTGTGTGTGGCTCACACACAGCAATAGTCTGGCTGGTCAGGTGGGTGATTACACCCTCGAGATCTCAGACCAGGTCGTGGGAGAATGTTATTAAAGGAAATGTATAAACAGCCGAAGTCGAAATTGATTCTCTTCAAACTATATTATGTAAGAGTTGTGATCTGACGTGTGAGATTTGTGCGTGAGGAAGCGGCCGCTAGTGCCAGGAAGACCACCATACTGGTACTGGGTGTGAGGCGCCCGGCACTTAACATCACAGGTCCAAGGCTGTTCAACATCCCTCCAGCCAGTATACGAAATGTTGCCGGAACAACCGTAGACATCTTCAAGAGAAAACTAGATAGTTTGCCGGACCAACCGGGCTGTGGAGGGTATGTGGGCCTGCGGGCCGCTCCAAGCAACAGCCTAGTGGACTAAACTCTCACAAGTCAAGCCTGGCCTCGGTCCAAGCAACAGCCTGGTGGACCAAGCTCTCACAAGTCAAGCCTGGCCTCGGTCCAAGCAACAGCCTGGTGGACCAAGCTCTCACAAGTCAAGCCTGGCCTCGGTCCAAGCAACAGCCTGGTGGACCAAGCTCTCACAAGTCAAGCCTGGCCTCGGTCCAAGCAACAGCCTGGTGGACCAAGCTCTCACAAGTCAAGCCTGGCCTCGGTCCAAGCAACAGCCTGGTGGACCAAACTCTCACAAGTCAAGCCTGGCCTCGGTCCAAGCAACAGCCTGGTGGACCAAGCTCTCACAAGTCAAGCCTGGCCTCGGTCCGAGCAACAGCCTGGTGGACCAAGCTCTCACAAGTCAAGCCTGGCCTCGGTCCAAGCAACAGCCTGGTGGACCAAGCTCTCACAAGATCCCTTGGGCCCAGAGCGACCTCTCACCATTTCCAACCTCGTAATCTATTTAGTAAATACACACTAGGCCGCCATGACTGAGGAAAGATGCAGAGGTTTCGTAAGTGGACGCCTAAATGCTTGATGCACTCTTACCCTGGAGACCTAGTACACGTAGAGTGTAAATAGGTCTTGTGTTGTCAACGGAACCTGTAGATCATCAGTGGCTGTGTTGGGCGGCGTCCCTGTGTGCTGCTCCCTCTTTAACACCCTCCGCCCCCTCCTCCTCTACCCCTCATTCTACCCCTCTACTGTCTACCTCTTCTACCACACACCTGTGTGTGGTAGAAGTAGCATTTTCTCCTCCGTCTTGGCCCAGCACCTTAATTATTCTCCCTCTCCCCTCACTTCTCTCTCTCTCTCCCCCCCCCTTCTCTTCTCCCCCCTTCTCTCCCCCAATTATCCCCATTTACCTTATCTCCCCTCATTTCCCTTGTCTTTCCCCTCATTTCACCCTCTGTATTCCTCTCACAAGTCTCCCCTTCCCTAGTCTCTTCTCTAATGTATTCTTTCTCCCTTCATTTCAAGCTTTCCTCTCCCCCAGTTGCCTTTTTCTTGGTGTCTTCCTGCTTGCCTGCCAGTGAGGGGATGCTCTCTTACGCAAGTTCGAACCCTCATCACGGCCCTTGTGGATTTGTTCATTTGATGCATCACACTATTGTGATTTCTGTGTGTAATGTAGGGTAAGTCAGGGCTAGAAATCTTAGGTCCCTTCTAGCCTAGCTGTACCTCTTGGGGGTTTTAATTTAACTTGGCTGACGTTTAAAGTTATGGATGGAGGTGGCTTCTAGAACTTCTTCTTTCAGCGTATTCCACTTTCTGACCATCCTGTACTGGGCACAAGTTGTTTCTTATATTTTCAGACTCATTTGCGTACGTCCTTTTCTCATGCTTAGAATTTCAAGAAGGTTTTACTTGTCCAACTTGTCTTGATGTTTTAATAATCTGGTATGTTGTGATCATGTCTCCTCCTTTCTCTCGTGATCGTTGTTTTCATGCTTGACGGGGTGGGAACTGCAGGTCAGTGCTGGGTGTTCTCCAACTGAGCTCACACAGGCGGTATACATGTTCTGGGAAGAGTTCTTACTGACGCTTTAAAATGCTGTTCTAATGCAGTGTAGTTGTCTTCCCCTTGTGGTAAAATTACTTGCTGTTCCCTGTCTCTTCCAACCTTAATAACCCTACACTTGTTGGGACTCGACTCCAAACAGCCATCTTCTGGAGGTTGTGATGACTTCATATAGTCTGCAGTCGTCCTTGGGGCCGTCCTCGTGAGCTTTGTATCATCTGCAGACGTTGACAGGTCTAGGGTACACTCCCTGGGGCTGACCATTCATCAAAATAAGGAACAGCAATGGTTCTAAGACCGAGATGGGGTGAGTGTGGGGAAGGGGGAGACGGAGGGGGACTATTTTCCTCAGTGAGTGGGTCCTCTTCTGGGGGTCCTCTTCTGGGGGTCCTCTTCTGTGGGTCCTCTTCTGTGGGTCCTCTTCTGGGGGTCGTCTTCTGGGGTCCTCAAGTCTACCGGTGGGAGCCAGTCTGTGAGTGACTCACCCACTACCATTTCCACTCGTCCCCTGACTAACACTTCCCCTGGAGTTGACGATCAATAGTCTTCCCATGTAATAGATGGGGGAGGATGGGCGTAGCCACACACGGGGCTAGCAGCACCAGGCACTGATGGGGGAGGATGGGCGTAGCCACACACGGGGCTAGCAGCACTAGACACTGATGGGGGAGGATGGGCGTAGCCACACACGGGGCTAGCAGCACTAGACACTGATGGGGGAGGATGGGCGTAGCCACACACGGGGCTAGCAGCACCAGGCACTGATGGGGGAGGATGGGCGTAGCCACACACGGGGCTAGCAGCACTAGACACTGATGGGGGAGGATGGGCGTAGCCACACACGGGGCTAGCAGCACTAGACACTGATGGGGGAGGATGGGCGTAGCCACACACGGGGCTAGCAGCACTAGACACTGATGGGGGAGGATGGGCGTAGCCACACACGGGGCTAGCAGCACTAGACACTGATGGGGGAGGATGGGCGTAGCCACACACGGGGCTAGCAGCACTAGACACTGATGGGGGAGGATGGGCGTAGCCACACACGGGGCTAGCAGCACTAGACACTGATGGGGAAGGATGGGCGTAGCCACACACGGGGCTAGCAGCACCAGACATCTAAGTATATTATTACTAAGGATAGTGAGGATGATGAGAGATTATTCTTTACGGGCTCACCATAGCCCGTGCTACATGGACATTTCGTTCTGAGTAGCTCAATCTAAAACAACAACAACAACAATGTGAGAGGTTGTAGAAGAGACTGGTGAGAAAAGAAGGAGATTTAGCGTAAGAAAAGATGGAGAGGGGCGGAGGAGACAGAGACGGCTGAATATTGAGTGTAAGATGAAGTGGCTCTCTCAGCCCTTTCATCAGCCTCATTCGTGGGGCTGTTAGTTGCTGGGATGGGCTAGGAACACTGCAGGTGTGGGGGTTGTTAAGGTAGGGTTGGTGGGGGGTTAACGGGTGTAGGGGTTGGGGTAAGTGGTGGGGTTTAGTTTGCGTGAGGAGTGGGGGGTAGTTGGCGGGGGTTGAGGTGGACCAGAAATTAGTTCCCAAGTCTACACCGTGAAATTACAACATACTGGAATGAGATGTGTTAGGAAGTATAACAAATATACCCAATGTAAAGTCGAGATGCCAAAGGTATACTGAGAGAGAACAGTGAAGAACAGAGAACAGAACATCAGACGCCCACCACATTTTACACTCGTGCCAGAACCCCCAAGATGTGTCGCTGGAACAACAGTGGAACTTATCACCAGGAAACACGACAAGTTTCGGCTTAGAGTTGACCAGACCACACACTAGAAGGTGAAGGGACGACGACGACGACGACGACGTTTCGCTCCGTCCTGGACCATTCTCAAGTCGATTCTGCTTAGAGTTATGGGATCAGCCAGACTGTGACGACTGTGGGAGTGCGGGCGACGAAGACAGAGCCTCACAGGTCAGCCCTAGGGAGAGTTATGACCTCTGGCAAGCCTGCTGGAGCAGACACGTTCCAGACATCGTCAACAGGTAATGAAGGACGAGTCTTGATGTTCGACCACACGGCTCATAGTCACAAGGTGCCAGTACTGTGCACGGTGCATGTGCTAGCTAGGGGGCAGGGGGTGTGCATGTGTGGGGTTGGTACGGACGTGTGTGGAGCCAAAGGGGCGGACAGGAGCCATGCGTCTCCGTCATATTTATACCTGCTAAGAATGCACGCCGCTGCTCCGGTAGTTCTGATGAAGAGAGTTGCTGCTGCTCCACCGGGGGACACGCACGGACACGCACATGCACACGCACACTGGTGCACGCACATCTCTAGCCTTCGTACCGTCACGTAAGAACGCATACATAGTGGTGTTCATGGGGAGTATTGATCGTCGAGGTGTGGAGGTGGGGGGACCACAGAGCTCTGGAACGCCTTCAGGTAAACTCCAGACAAATGCTGACTGGAACGGTGTGTGTCCTGTCGGGAAGTGTCAGTTTAGTTGGGTGTCAGTGTTGTCATATTGCGCTTATTATGCAACCTGCAGTGTATGTGTGTGTGTGTGTGTGTGTGTGTGTGTGTGTGTGTGTGTGTGTGTGTGTGTGTGTGTGGTGGGGGGGGGGGGGGGGTGAGAGACAGGTGAATGATGGGACAGTGGCGAGGGGAGGACAGGGAAGGTACAGGCAGCAGAGGGACACTATTTGAACTCGTAATCAAGTTCTTCCCGGCCCCCGCCCACTTCCACACAAAGTTAGGGCATTGCCATTTAAGTTGGCCAGCTACTGTGGTGAAGACTTGTGCAGCACTGCCTGCCTGCCTGCCTGCCTGCCTGCCTGCCTGCCTGCCTGCCTGCCTGCCTGCCTGCCTGCCTGCCTGCCTGCCTGCCTGCCTGCCTGCCTGCCTGCCTGTCTGTCTGCCTGCCTGCTTGTCTGCCTACTTACGTTATTGCGTATTTTTGGACCCTTTCTAGTTTTGTTTTATGTTTCGTTTTGAGAAGATTTCCTTGCCGTGGCAGTATACTCCATAGTAAGTTTCACAATGGCTGTCTAGAGTGCTCGGAAGCGTTCCTAGTTGCTGAAGGATAAGCGGACGTTTGCCAGTGTGGCAGATTGTGGAGACAGTAAATCTCTTGACACATTAAGAAGCATTAATTAGAAAACTATCACGAGATGTGTCAGTGTCCTTAGAAGTGAGGGTGAAGGAGTGGACACTGTCCTACACTGTCTCATTAACGGTTAACTGACACATAGTTTCCATTGACAACTGAGACGACTTGGTTGCATTAGAGCCTTGTCTAGTCGTCTGCTCCTGCTACCTACTTCCCTACCCACCTACCTTCCGTGTGGCTACCTCGTGTAGCTTCCGGGGGATCAACTGCCCCACGGCCCGGTCTCCGACCAGGTCTCCCGGTTGGTCGTCTGGTTAACCAGGCTGTTGGTTGAGAGTTCAACGAGAAGTTAACTTGTGTTGATAGATAACACAGGTTAACAACGACAACAATGATGAACCTGTTGAGTAATTAGATCAGCTTCTTAACCAGGACCTCTGAGACAGAGCCTACCTCCAGTAATATTAATTGGCCAATCAAGCATGAGAAGGACTATTCTGAGCAAGGTTGGGGGGGGGGGGGTGTCTGTGTGTTGGGGGGGTGTGTGTGTTGGGGGGGTGTTGGAGGGGTGTCTGTGTGTTGGGGGTGTGTGTTCTGGGGTGTCTGTGTTGAGGGGGTGTCTGTGTTGGGGGTGTGTGTGTGCGTTGAGGAGTGTGTGTGTTGGGGGGTGTCTGGGAGTTGGTGTCTGTGTTGGGGGGGGTGTCTGTGTTGGGGGTGTGTGTTGGAGGGGTGTCTGTGTATCGTGGTGGTGACGAGGGCAGTCCACAGCAGGGCTGCCACAGTGTTGACCACAGCCCGAGGTACTGCTGAGTGTGACTAAGGGTGGCGGCCTCCTGATCTCCTGGATTCGAGCAGTAATGGAGCTCTGCACGATCTCCAGGTCGCCAATATCTCCAGCTTTGAATGGGGCTGTTATTGTGCAGCAATATTCTACCCAAACATTGTGACCCACTTGGTCGGTCCATGTTTTGTACTCGTCTAGTTGTGCTGCGGGGGTTGAGCTCTGGCTCTCTGGTCCCGCCTCTCAACCGCCAATCAACTGATGTATAGGTTCCTGAGCCTATTGGGCTCCTATCATATCTACATTTGAAATTGTGTATGGAGTCAGCCTCCACCACATCACTGCCTAATGCATTCCATCTGTTAACTACTGACACTGAACAAATTCTTTCTAATGTCTCTGTGGTTCATTTGGGTACTAAGTTTCCACCTGTGTTCCCTTGTTCGTGTCCCACCCGTACTAAAAAGTTTTACTTTGTCTACCCCTGTCAATTCCTCTCAGAATTTTGTAGGTGGTTATCATGTCTCTCCTTACTCTTCTGTTTTCCAGGGACGTGAGGTTCAGCTCCTTTAGCCTTTCCTCGTAGCTCATACCTCTCAGTTCCGGGACCAGTCTGGTGGCATACCTCTAAATCTTCTCCAACTTTGTATTGTGTTTAACTAGGTATAGACTCCAGGCTGGAGCTGCATACTCCAGGACTGGTCTTACGTAAGTGGTACCTTACCACCTATGATGACTTACATGTGTGTGTGGGGGGGTGGCATACTATGCACTCAGCTAGTGGATACGAGTGCAGTAAGCAGAGTGTTGCGAGGAGGGTGAGAGTGAACGGGTGTCGGGTGGGGAGGGGGGGGGGTAGATACATTGAACAAAATTGGAGGGAGGGTTAGGTTAGTTGGAGGGAGGGAGGGAGGGAGGGAGGGAGGGGGTTATGGACCAGTCTCCTTCCCCCTCCACGTCGATCGATATCACCAACTTCGAACTTCCCAAATGGTTCTGAGATGGTTACCATGATGGCCACCACCCCACGCTGCCGCCTTCATCCACCACCATCACCATCACCACCACCACCACCACCACCACCACCACCACCACCACCATCACCACCACCATCACCATCACCACCACCACCACCACCACCACCACCACCATCACCATCACCACCACCACTACTGGGATGGTGGTGGTGGTAGTTGGAATATTAGAGAAGGTAGAGTAACTGTGAGGGGAAGGAGAGAGAGCAGAGGAGCACCAGAGAAGAGCGACTATAAGAGACTAAAGGGAGAAGGGAAATGTTTACAATCCTACAAGGAACATTGGCGGGGGGGGGGGGGGGGACGGATGGGTTGGTCAGTAGGAGGGGGGGTGAGGGGGCGAGGGTACCAAGACTTTAAAGGGAAGGTGTTGGTGGTAGTGGGACACACAAGACTGTGGTGAGGGTGTGGTACCTTGATGCTGGTATGTGGTATGTTGGTGTGGTGGGGGTATTCACTTAGTTGTGCTTGCGCGGGGGTTGAGCTTTGGCTCTTTGGTCCCGCCTCTCAACTGTCAATCAACTGGTGTACAGATTCCTGAGCCTATTGGGCTCTATCATATCTACACTTGCAACTGTGTATGGAGTCAGCCTCCACCACATCACTGCCTAATGCATTCCATCCGCTAACTAACAAGCTATATCTTGCTCTAGTTAGGCCCCATTTAGATTATGCAGTACAGTTTTGGTCGCCATATTATAGAATGGATATAAATTCACTTGAACGTGTCCAGCGTAGGATGACTAAGTTAATTCCCAAAATTAGAAATCTTTCATATGAAGAAAGATTAACAAAGCTTAAGTTGCATTCACTGGAAAGGCGAAGAGTTAGGGGTGACATGATAGAGGTTTACAAGTGGATGAATGGACATAACCGGGGGGATATTAATAGGGTATTAAAAGTATCAACACAGGACAGAACACGAAACAATGGATATAAATTGGATAAGTTTAGATTTAGGAAAGACTTGGGTAAATACTGGTTCAGTAACAGGGTTGTTGATTTGTGGAACCAATTGCCGCGTAACATTGTGGAGGTGGGGTCCCTCGATTGTTTCAAGCATGGGTTGGACAAGTATATGAGTGGGATTGGGTGGTTATAGAATAGGAGCTGCCTCGTATGGGCCAATAGGCCTTCTGCAGTTACCTTTGTTCTTATGTTCTTATGTTCTTACTCTGACACTGAAAAAGTGCTCTCTAACGAATTATTATAGAGCACTTGAGCTGACCAAAGAGCCAAAGCCTAACTCTACAAACTCTGGTAATAATTACACCACACACTAGAAAGTGAAGGGACGACGACGTTTCGGTCTCTCCTGGACCATTCTCAAGTCGATTGTGAATGGTCCAGGACGGACCGAAACGTCGTCGTCCCTTCACTTTCTAATGTGTGGTCTGGTCAACATACTTCAGCCACGTTATTGTGACTCATCGCCTACATTACACCACATATATTACACAGTAACACTAGTGTAGAGGTCCAGTATATAAAGTGTTCCTGTATTGAGAGTGCTTACAGCTTTGAGCATCTCTCGTCCCAGGGAGAGATGAGAGATGTCAATGTGACATCAGTCACATTGTGACAGTCAATGTGACAATCATGTGACAGTCAATGTGAGACATCATGCAACATAATGTTCAAGGGCATGTATGTGTTCTCTCTCACACACCTGACACGCATTGTACACCAGTTTTGAGAAAGCTGCCAAGTACGTCTGTATCCCAATGGGCTCTTGGCCACTATAACATTGTTCTTGCTTTATGATTTCCTTATATAAAGGTGTGTTGGCGGTGTTGTGTATAGTGGAGGGTGCGGGGCGTGCTGCTTGCCACGGCTTTATGCTCTAGTAAGGAATACCTGGTTGATGGGGTTCTGGGAGGTGCTCTACTCTCCAAGCCCGGCTCGAGGCCAGGCTTGACTTGTGAGACCTTGGTCCACCAGGCTGTTGCTTGGACCGAGGCCAGGCTTGACTTGTGAGAGCTTGGTCCACCAGGCTGTTGCTTGGACCGAGGCCAGGCTCGACTTGTGAGAGCTTGGTCCACCAGGCTGTTGCTTGGACCGAGGCCAGGCTCGACTTGTGAGAGCTTGGTCCACCAGGCTGTTGCTTGGACCGAGGCCAGTCTTGACTTGTGACAGCTTGGTCCACCAGGCTGTTGCTTGGACCGAGGCCAGGCTTGACTTGTGAGAGCTTGGTCCACCAGGCTGTTGCTTGGACCGAGGCCAGGCTTGACTTGTGAGAGCTTGGTCCACCAGGCTGTTGCTTGGACCGAGGCCAGGCTTGACTTGTGAGAGCTTGGACCGAGGCCAGGCTTGACTTGTGAGAGCTTGGTCCACCAGGCTGTTGCTTGGACCGAGGCCAGGCTTGACTTGTGAGAGCTTGGTCCACCAGGCTGTTGCTTGGACCGAGGCCAGACTCGACTTGTGAGAGCTTGGTCCACCAGGCTGTTGCTTGGACCGAGGCCAGGCTCGACTTGTGAGAGCTTGGTCCACCAGGCTGTTGCAACTATTAACGTCTGCCATCTCGTCCCACCTCACCCTCTCCACCCAATCTTCCTATCATCACCTGCATATAATCTTCAATTCGGCAGAGGATTGCTAACTTGGCAGGCTGCAAGCAAGTTATAATTGGTAGCAGTGTGGTAAAGCTTCTCCCAACGACCTTATCACAGTCACCACCTTCATTTTGTGACAAGCGCACAACACTGCTGCCCCCCAATACGTGCAGCACCTAAATTATTGCAAATGCGTTAATTAACTAGCTGGTCCGCAGGCGAGAGGTCCACATGATCTACGTCTGAGAAACGTCAGAAGGACTGGTATGTACATTTTCAGGCTTAAGTTATTCGTGGACATCTTCAAGAGAAAACTAGATAGTTTTCTTCAAGAAGTGCTGGACCAATCGGGCTGTGGTGGGTATGTGGGCCGCTCCAAGCAACAGCCTGTTGTACCAAGCTCTCACAAGTCAAGCCTGGCCTCGGTCCAAGCAACAGCCTGGTGGACCAAACTCTCACAAGTCAAGCCTGGCCTCGGTCCAAGCAACAGCCTGGTGGACCAAGCTCTCACAAGTCAAGCCTGGCCTCGGTCCAAGCAACAACCTGGTGGACCAAGCTCTCACAAGTCAAGCCTGGCCTCGGTCCAAGCAACAGCCTGGTGGACCAAGCTTTCACAAGTCAAGCCTGGCCTCGGTCCAAGCAACAGCCTGGTGGACCAAGCTTTCACAAGTCAAGCCTGGCCTCGGTCCAAGCAACAGCCTGGTGGACCAAGCTTTCACAAGTCAAGCCTGGCCTCGGTCCAAGCAACAGCCTGGTGGACCAAGCTTTCACAAGTCAAGCCTGGCCTCGGTCCAGGCAACAGCCTGGTGGACCAAACTCTCACAAGTCAAGCCTGGCCTCGAGCCGGGCTTGGGGAGTAGAAGAACTCCCAGAACCCCATCAACCAGGTAAGGGAAAGTTGTAGAAATGTGGAAAATACTGTATTATGATAGGAGCCGAACTGTGAGCGTGGCTGACTGGGTGTAGTGGTGGGTGAGGAAGAGCAGTGTGTGGCCAGGTCATAGGTCACAAGAAGTTGACCTCCTTAACTACTCTCACAATGGTGAAGCAATTTGACCGGAACGCTAGTTTGATACGTCTCGAGGCACTAGTATAAAAAGATTCTTTTGATCTGATAACCATATAGTGCCTTGCTATAACCATATAGTGCCTCGCTATAACCATACAGTGCCTTGCTATAACCATACAGTGCCTTGCTATAACCATACAGTGCCTTGCTATAACCATACAGTGCCTTGCTATAACCATACAGTGCCTTGCTATAACCATACAGTGCCTTGCTATAACCATACAGTGCCTTGCTATAACCATATAGTGCCTCGCTATAACCATATAGTGCCTTGCTATAACCATATAGTGCCTTGCTATAACCATATAGTGCCTCGGTATAACCATATAGTGCCTCGCTATAACCATATAGTGCCTCGCTATAACCATATAGTGCCTTGTTATAACTATATACAGTACTATAGTGCCTCGCTATAACCATATAGTGCCTTGCTTATAACCATAGACAGTACTATAGTGCCTCGCTATAACCATATAGTGCCTTGCTTATAACCATAGACAGTACTATAGTGCCTCGCTATAACCATATAGTGCCTCGTACCTTGCGTTCGTTCATTACTTCATTGTTTTCTTTTAAAAATAAGATCTTCCGACGTAATTCCTCGAAGATTTTTTATATTACCTTTTCGTTCTATAATAATTTGACTCCGTTTTGTGTGTTTAATATGTGGGTTCCGTTTATATGTTTTATTTTTGTCCATAGCGCAGTTGTTGGAACTTATATTTATTAAACATATTATTTTCTGTGGCCCAGTGAAAGATGTGTACCAGACCACACACTAGAAGGTGAAGGGACGCGACGACGTTTCGGTCCGTCCTGGACCATTCTCAAGTCGAATGATCGACTTGAGAATGGTCCAGGACGGACCGAAACGTCGTCGTCCCTTCACCTTCTAGTGTGTGATCTGGTCAACATGCTTCAGCCCCGTTATTGTGACTCCTCGCCTGCCAGTGAAAGAACTAATTTACATCAGTTTGGGGGTTTGCTGTCCTCTGTATTGTCCACTGTTGTAAAAATCGTGGTGTTATCTGCACCCGATGATAAGGTATTATAGTGCCCTTGTCCCTCTGATATGAGGCATCAGATATGAAAAATATATGATATGAAATGTTGACCATACCACACACTAGAAAGTGAAGGGACGACGATGTTTCGGTCCGTCCTGGACAATTATGAAATCAAGTCGATTTCATAATTATGATATGATGTCTTGTATGAAATGACATGGAAAAAGTAAAATGTGATATGAAAAAGTATTCGGATTATATTTTGTTGAGTTTTACACTTTGGGTTCTGTTATGAAATTAGTCCCAACTTCATACTTTTCCAGTTATTCCCTTTGAGAGCATTTTGTGTGCAATAACACCATACCTTGAGGTTACCTTGAGATGATTTCGGGGATTAGCGTCCCCGCGGCCCGGTCCTCGACCAGGCCTCCTCGTTTCTGGACTGGTCAACCAGGCTGTTGGACGCGGTTTCTCGCAGCTTGACGTATAAGTCACAGCCTGGTTGATCAGGTATCCTTTAGAGGTGTTTGTCAAGTTCTCTCTCAAACACTGTGAGGGGTCGGCCAGTTATGCCCCTTATGTGTAGTGGAAGCGTGTTGAACAGTCTCGGGCCTCTGATGTTGATAGTTCTCTCTTGAACACTGTGAGGGGTCGGCCAGTTATGTCCCTTATGTGTAGTGGAAGCGTGTTGAACAGTCTCGGGCCTCTATTGTTGATAGTACATGAACATGCTGTCTAAGGCTACTTCAAACTCCATTGGGGTTAGGGCTGAAATGTGATATATAATTTGATATTGGTATCACATTCATGAAGAATTCGTTTCGGTGATCGATCGTCAGTGATCTGTAGTTCACCGAAAACAGAATCGTGGTGTATATAGTATTTTGCTTATTGTTGATACCTGTGTAAGTCTCGGCTCCCTTGCGCACGGACCCAATGTTAGATGGAGTTTTTGGTCAAGATTTTGCATAGCAGGAAAAGTATTCCTGCTATGTTTCAATTCATAGCAGGTTCTGCTATGAAGCTGCTATCATTAGGTGCTTTATTGCGTCTATGCGTGCCGTATATGTTCTCTGTATTCCCTCTATTTCAGCAGTCTCAACCGGCTCTGAAGGGGGAAGCGAGTACTGAGCAGTACCCAAGACGAGACAACACAAGTGACTTGAAGAGTACAACCATTGTGATGGTTATCTTTGCTATGATTCCTCTTTGTTTCATTGAGGGCATTTTTTGCTCTATCTCCCTATCCTGGATTGCGGGTGTTTTGTAACTTGTCCATAGTTCCTATTTCTCTACCTAGCCTTTCTTCTTCTTGGGATAGGGCGGGCGATGAAGTTGTTACATTTTGCAGGAGACTACAGGTAACCACACACATACACAGCCTCGCTCCTGTGCCAGGTAAGTCCACTACGGGCTCACCATAGCCCGTGCTACTTGCCCCGCTCCTGTGCCAGGTAAGTCCACTACGGGCTCACCATAGCCCGTGCTACTTGGAACTTTTGTTCTGAGTAGCTGAATCAAAAACAACAAGGTAAGAAATCGAGTAATTCTGAGCACTCCATATATACATTATGTGAGGGGGATTGGCGTTTGTATGTGTGATAATGGTATGATAGACAGTATACTTAGCAGCTACAAGAATTTTGCCCCAAGAGTGTAACAATTATATGCTGTGCTTACTATATTAACCTGCAACGTTAAATGGGATTCTTGTAATGTTATTTGTCTATTTCTACTCACTGAATTTGTGCGCCCCTTGAGAGACTTGAAGTAGAGGGGGGTAGACATAGCCTAAGACAAGATAGAAATACATCTCTAAGGGATAGAGTAGCTTAGACTATTTCTACCCCCCTCCTCCCCCCCCCCTCTAGGGGAGGATAAGGGTGGAATGGGTGGAAAGAGGAGAGAAGAGTGGACTAGGGAAGTCAGGTGAAAGAGGCACTAAATTATGACTAGGGTAGGATAGAGCAAGTGAAGTGTTGGAAGGAAGGAATGCGGAATAGGAACGGGAGGAGGAGGAGGAGGAGGAGGAGGAGGAGGAGGAGGAGGAGGAGGAGGAGGAGGAGGAGGAGGAGGAGGAGGAGGAGGAGGAGGAGGAGGAGGCGTGAGTTAAGCCCAAGCTGGAGTAAGGAAGATTGATGGAGTGGGGGGGCGGGGGGGGAAGCTTTTTATTTCCTGGTTGTATCCTCCCATCCCCCCTACACGTGTTCCTCCAGGAAGGTGTGTAGGAGGACGGTGAAGGAGAGAGGAGGGGGGGGGGCGGTGTTGGAGAGAGGTGTGTTGGAGAGAGGGAGGGAAGGGGGTAGAGCAGTGTAGAGGGAGGACACTTCTTGCCAAGAAGTGTGAGAGTGCGTGGGGGTGGGGGGGGGAGGGGCATTTTGGTAGGAGAGGGCGGAGGGGATTGTCTAGTTGTGAAAGAAGTATTGAGAAGGCGGGGCTAGCAATTTTTTTTGTGGGTGGGGGGAGGGGGAGTAAAGAGGATGGAGAAGCATAGGTGCAGGTGAAGGAAGCAAGGGAAGGAGGAAGGGTGAAGGAAGGGAAGTTTAGAAATGGGAAATTTAGTGAGAGTTGTGAAAGCAGGCGGGCTGTCCGCCTTGCTGACACCATGTGTGGGTGTTGGCAGCTAAGCTAAGCTGGCTCCCTCTTGTCAGGGAGCTGTGAGTGTGTGAGAGGTTCTTCACATGTGTTTCACCATATATGGATGTCCATAGATGAATACTGTGTACCATTCATATATACACACTCCGATACTTCCACACATGTTGTTCTGTTTAAGGCTCTTTATTATTATTAATTACGGATTATATATATATATATATATATATATATATATATATATAATATATATATATATATATATATATATATATATATATATATATATAGGCCGGGTTGGAGTTAATGTTCGACCTACAAACACATCCTAGTCAATCTTATTATTTTTCTCCCTCACTCCTCCCTATCCTTTTCCTTATCTTCCGTTCCCTTAACCTTTTCCTTCTCCTCTCCCGTTCAATTAACTCCTCTCTCCCTGCAGCTTGAATTGAAATAATTATATATTTGTTAGTGTTGTTTCTAAACGGTTAAGTTGACAGTTCTTTTACGAGGAAAATGGCCGCCTTTGACTTTACAAGTGTTGGCTGTAGCACATTTGGAAGATCAAATTGTCTTGACTGTTATTTAATTCTCGCAGCTTTTTGTGTACTTTGATTTTGAGCTGTGGAGGGGAGCACAGTGCCGTCAGTATTCGACACAGTACTATGGAAGTCTGCCACAACAACCAGTACTCAGGGCCTTGTAAACTGTGCTATAGCTGACTGTGAAAACACACAGCAGAGACCAAAGACTGTGAGAGAACTCTCACACCCACCAGAGAACTCTCACACCCACCAGAGAACTCTCACAGCCACCAGAGAACTCTCACAGCCACCAGAGAACTCTCACACCCGCCAGAGAACTCTCACAGCCACCAGAGAACTCTCACAGCCACCAGAGAACTCTCACAGCCACCAGAGAACTCTCACACCCGCCAGAGAACTCTCACAGCCACCAGAGAACTCTCACAGCCACCAGAGAACTCTCACAGCCACCAGAGAACTCTCACACCCGCCAGAGAACTCTCACAGCCACCAGAGAACTCTCACACCCACCAGAGAACTCTCACACCCACCAGAGAACTCTCACACCCACCAGAGAACTCTCACACCCACCAGAGAACTCTCACACCCACCAGAGAACTCTCACACCCACCAGAGAACTCTCACACCCACCAGAGAACTCTCACACCCACCAGAGAACTCTCACACCCGCCAGAGAACTCTCACACCCGCCAGAGAACTCTCACACCCGCCAGAGAACTCTCACACCCACCAGAGAACTCTCACACCCACCAGAGAACTCTCACACCCACCAGAGAACTCTCACAGCCACCAGAGAACTCTCACACCCACCAGAGAACTCTCACACCCACCAGAGAACTCTCACACCCACCAGAGAACTCTCACACCCACCAGAGAACTCTCACACCCGCCAGAGAACTCTCACACCCGCCAGAGAACTCTCACACCCGCCAGAGAACTCTCACACCCGCCAGAGAACTCTCACACCCACCAGAGAACTCTCACACCCGCCAGAGAACTCTCATAGAACACATAGAACTCTCACAGAATTACGAGTCCTGCGCGCTATCCACCAGGCTACGAGGTCCCACCTACGAGGTGGTGATGCTGGTGGTGGTACTGGTGGTGATGTATTGCTTATGGTGATGGCACACCATCCTCGTGACACTGCTGATGTATGGGCACGTGGTGATGGGTAGGGGAAGGGATAGGGGGGATGGGAGCAGGGACGTCGCCTGGCTAGCTGCTGGGAGCACGTTCTGGGGTTGTGGACGAGACATCCCCGAGATCGATACCCTGCCTGCCTCCTCCTCCTCCTCCCTCCAGAGCCTCTGGTGATGGGGACGTGTAGGGGGCACCTCCCCGCTCCTCCTCCTCCTCCATCACGCCCTCACACCCCATATCTCTCTCTCTCTCTCTCTCTCTCCACACACTCTCTCTCTCTGTCTCTCTCTCTCTCTCTCTCTCTCTCTCTGTCTCTCTGTCTCTCTCTCTCTCTCTGTCTCTCTCTCTCTCTCTCTCTCTCTCTCTCTCTCTCTCTCTCTCTCTCTCTCTCTCTCTCTCTCTCTCTCTCTCTCTCTCTCTCCACACACTCTCTCTGTCTCTCTCTCTCTCTCTCTCTCTGTCTCTCTGTCTCTCTCTCTCTCTCTGTCTCTCTCTCTCTCTCTGTCTCTCTCTCTCTCTCTCTCTCTCTCTCTCTCTCTCTCTCTCTCTCTCTCTCTCTCTCTCTCTCTCTCTCTCTCTCTCTCTCTCCCCCCCCACTCTCCCCCCTCTCCCCCCTCTCCCCCATATAACCTCAGTGTGGGTCTTATCACCCTGGTAGAATACCTAGAGAGGAAAACATCTCACCAGGTTCGTGTCTTGTACTGGCGAGGAAGGCTGTACTCCCCTAGTTAAGGTGTGCGACAGATACCTCGACTGAAGACACGAAGATTACAGTGAAGATCATGGCTGACACCGCCCATGTGAATCCTCTTGATCCGCCCACGCAAACTCCCACTTTCCTAACACTTGTGTCTCTGTGGTATTGGCACCTTTCTTGAACCTTTGGTGTTGCCGTGGCACCTTTCTTGAGCATTTGGTGTTGCCGTGGCACCTTTCGCGGTTGCCAAAAAAATCCGCTTTATAACATTCGTAACATAACAACTTTGTGATACATTGTGTGTGTGTCACTCGACACGTGTGTGTGTCAGTTGGCACACCTGCACGTCATGACACAACTGTCAGCTTGGAAGCCTGTGCCAGCAGTCTGTCTCACCCATGTCACCTCACTCCTACTCCGAGGGGAGTGACAGGTGTGTGTGTGTGTGTGTGTGTGTGTGTGTGTGTGTGTGTGTGTGTGTGTGTGTGTGTGTGTGTGTGTGTGTGTGTGTGTGTGTGTGTGTCAATGCCAACATGTGCCTCACATCCCACACACCTGTTTTAATAACCACACTTGTCCCAAAGTTAAGAGTATGTGAATTACACGCTGCAAGGACAGCTTCACGTGTGTGGCATGTGTGTGTGTGCCTGAGTATTATACATGTTGGAGAGTGAGAAGGAGAGTGAGAGGGAGGGAGGGAGAGTGAGAGGGAGGGGGACGAGTGAGAGGGAACTAGTTGGTGGAGAATGGTAGTTATGGAGGGTGTGGGATTCGTGGCCACACGCACACTGTTCCACACCTGTCATTCCACTATCATTATCATCATCATCATCATCAAGGCTGTTATCATGCATGCTGTATTTCCTACATTCACCAAACCTTCCTTTGATCATTCCTCTTCCTGCCGTTATTCCTTCTCCTTCCTCGTCTGAAACACTGGGAGAGTCAGTCTCTCTCTCTCTCTCTCTCTCTCTCTCTCTCTCTCTCTCTCTCTCTCTCTCTCTCTCTCTCTCTCTCTCTCTCTCTCTCTCTCTCTCTCTCTCTCTCTCTCTCTCTCATCCCCCCTTTTCTTTTTCCATCCCCCACCCCTCTTCTCTTCTACCCTCTTTGATATCGGCTCTTCCTCACTTGTCGACTCTTGCTAAGTGCTGCTGTACCGTGGTGAGTGTACAAGTGCACTTAAGTAAGTGCCTTTAAGGTGCACTTTGGCACATTGTCTGAGGGTCCACTTATACCACACAACCCTGGAAGATTAGGGTGGTACTGACTCTTCAAGTGGCAAGGGTGCAAGCACCGACAAATGGCTCCTTATCAACCCTATCTTGATATGCATGTTGCAAACACCAATAGTGTGGTCAGTCAGTCAGATGACGCCTGGGCTGGGACCGGGTCGCAGAGAGACTGATCCCCGGAATCCTTTAAAGAGGTGGAGTTCCTCTCATGTCCTCTCCATCTCTTCCCTTCATTTTCTTTCCCTCTTTTGTAACAGAGGAGAGCACTGGCACCAGAGGCACTCTGGTCTCCTGGCACCAGAGGCACTCTGGCCTCTCCTGTCTCCTGGCACCAGAGGCACTCTGGCCTCTCCTGTCTCCTGGCACAAGAGGCACTCTGGCCTCTCCCTCCCCTGGCACCAGAGGCACTCTGGCCTCTCCCTCCCCTGGCACCAGAGGCACTCTGGCCTCTCCCTCCCCTGGCACCAGAGGCACTCTGGCCTCTCCCGTCCCCTGGCACCAGAGGCACTCTGGCCTCTCCCATCCCCTGGCACCAGAGGCACTCTGGCCTCTCCCGTCCCCTGGCACCAGAGGCACTCTGACCTCTCCCTCTCCTGGCACCAGAGGCACTCTGGCCTCTACCGTCCCCTGGCACCAGAGGCACTCTGACCTCTCCCTCCCCTGGCACCAGAGGCACTCTGGCCCCCTCACCTTTGACCCTCTCTGGCATTTTTATCCACGTATCTTTTCTCTTCCACTTTCATCTTCCTTCCCACTGTTTCCTCTTTCCCCCTTCTTCCCTCTCCCTTGTTTTTCCTTTATTCTCGTGTAATCTTGGTTTGTTTCCTCCATACGTTCTGGCTTGTGTTTGCAGGTGTTGAATCTCAGCTCCTTGGTCCTGCCTCTCGACTCTTGCGTCAAGAATTCAAACCTCTTTCCTGAAGCGTTCATTGTGGTATGGAGAAGACCTTGCTGCTGGGGGAACACTAGTGACAAGACGCTGGCGTCTCCTAGGTGTTGGTAGACCACGTGATGTGCCTAGCTTGCCTAGGAAGACCACGTGACGTTCCTAGCTTGCCTAGGAAGACCACGTGACGTGCCTAGCTTGCCTAGGAAGACCACGTGACGTTCCTAGCTTGCCTAGGAAGACCACGTGACGTGCCTAGCTTGCCTAGGAAGACCACGTGACGTCCCTAGCTTGCCTAGGAAGACCACGTGATGTGCCTAGCTTGCCTAGGAAGACCACGTGACGTGCCTAGCTTGCCTAGGAAGACCACGTGACGTGCCTAGCTTGCCTAGGAAGACCACGTGACGTGCCTAGCTTGCCTAGGAAGACCACGTGACGTGCCTAGCTTGCCTAGGAAGACCACGTGACGTCCCTAGCTCCAGCCCTTCCCCTCTCCTAGTTCCAGCCTTTCCCCTCTCCTGGGTCCAGCCCTTGCCCTCCTTGTTGCTGGTATGAGGTGTACTAGAACAGGAGGTATAAGGTGTACTAGGGCGACTGCTTCCTGTGCTGCTACAACTGCTGCTGCTACCATTCACTGCTGTTAGACCACACCCTCAGGCTGTGACGTAAAGGCTACTGATACCTCTACTTTAATGCCAGCTACTCTGAAGACCATTTCTCTTGCTGCTACGACTCCTGGTGCGGTCACTTACCGCTACAACAGCAGATAAAACACCTACAACAGCAGATAAAACACCTACAACAGCAGATAAAACACCTACAACAGCAGATAAAACACCTACAACAGCAGATAAAACACCTACAACAGCTTCTGCTACATTATCTACGATAGTATTATTTCTACAACACTTATTGGTGCAGCTGCGCGTGTGGGGGTTATTGTCCTCTCCCCTCTGCTCTCCTCTCTGCTCTCCCCTCTGCTCTCCCCTCTCCTCTCCCCTCTCCTCTCCCCTCTCCTCTCCCCTCTCTCCCTCGACTCTAAAGAGTTATTACAATCCCTCGTTTTGTCCTTGTTCTTGCCAGCTCCCTTGTTCCATTCTCCCCCTTGTGTCTATCTTGTATGCTGCCTCCCTCTCCCCTCGTACCAGTTAGGGTAAGGCTGGGTGCTGCTGCTACTATACCTACCTCTCCCCTCTAACCAGTTAGGGTAAGGCTGGGTGCTGCTGCTACTATACCTACCTACCTCTTCCCTCATACCACTCTCACTCTTTTTTACCCTTTGTCTCCCTCTCTCCCTCCCTCCCTTACTCTTTATCCCACCCTTTTATATTTTTGGTTTCACATCTCGCCTTCCCTCTCCCCTTTCACTTTCCCGTCCCTTGCTCTCCCTTCTTCCTGTTCTGCAGCCTCCCTCCCTCCATTCCGTCACCCTCACTACCTCCACCACTACTGTTCTCCATCCTCTCTCTTTCCCACCTATTCTTTCGCTAACATCACCACTTTCCACCTTTCTATCCCTTCTTTCCGTTTGAATCAATGGAAGCTTCTCCAGAAAATATATTTAATAGTCAATTGATCTTGATATCATTACATGTAGTTATCTCAAAACACGCTGTCGTTGACAGACTTGTAAAGTCAGCCCGTGACAGACCAGCAGCAGACATTAATATTGGTGCTTATTACCTACCACAATGACAATACTGAAGATGAAATGAATGATGAAAATGATGATTTTCCGATGAAAATCTTTCAGACCTAATCCATTTACAGACCTGAAAAGTTGATGCATTGGACCTTATGTTAAATGACTTGAGGGTATTATATATGGAAGTAATAACGCCGGAACTGTATAGTTCCTGCGTTAGTTCCACTATAACACTCTAGTGTTATAGTGGCTATATAGCTATATAGTTAGTTATGGCCACTATAACACTATAGTGTTATAGTGGGACGAGAGATATTCAACTCTGTAAACACATCAATACAGGAACACTTTATATACTGGACCTCTAAACTAGTGTTACTGTGTAATATATGTGGTGTAATGTAAATGGGTGCCGGTAGCCGAGCGGACAGCACGCTGGACTTGTGATCCTGTGTTCGATCCCAGGCGCCGGCGAGAAACAATGGGCAGAGTTTCTTTCACCCTATGCCCCTGTTACCTAGCAGTAAAATAGGTACCTGGGTGTTAGTCAGCTGTCACGGGTTGCTTCCTGGGGGTGGAGGCCTGGTCGAGGACCGGGCCGCGGGGACACTAAAATCCCCGAAATCATCTCGAGAATATTTACCCGAGTCTTGAGGTTATCTTGAGATGATTTCGGGGCGTTTTAGTGTCCCCGCGGCCCGGTCCTCGACCAGGCCTCCACCCCCAGGAAGCAGCCCGTGACAGCTGACTAACTCCCAGGTACCTATTTACTGCTAGGTAACAGGGGGCATTCAGGGTGAAAGAAACTTTGCCCATTTGTTTCTGCCTCGTGCGGGAATCGAACCCGCGCCCGTCAATCGAACCCGTGCTAGGTCAAAAATGCTTCATGCTAGGTCATGCTCGGTCCGCCATCAGCGGCACATCCTTCTGCAAGTGATGATGGGCATCAAGACACGCCGACCCGGCTACCTTATCGGAGGTGAAACATAGTGAACACTTCACATCAACAAGTTTCTTCATATATAAAAATAATTTTGATTGTGCAAGAGCTGCCCCAGATGTGAGGAAAAGTTACCTCAAGGAGGAGCGAGTCTCGGACTGAACTGACGGAGGAGTTAAACATCTTGGCCTCAAGCCAATGTTCAAGTTTTGGGAAGAATTGTTGGCAGTCACTAATGTTTCATGTTTCAAAGACCGGTCGAATGTGGCTCCGATGGCAGGGATATTGGTGGATGTGACTGATGGCAGGGATATTGGCGGATGTGACTGATGGCAGGGATATTGGCGGATGTGACTGATGGCAGGGATATTGGTGGATGTGACTGATGGCAGGGATATTGGTGGATGTGACTGATGGCAGGGATATTGGCGGATGTGACTGATGGCAGGGATATTGGTGGATGTGACTGATGGCAGGGATATTGGCGGATGTGACTGATGGCAGGGATATTGGTGGATGTGACTGATGGCAGGGATATTGGCGGATGTGACTGATGGCAGGGATATTGGCGGATGTGACTGATGGCAGGGATATTGGCGGATGTGACTGATGGCAGGGATATTGGCGGATGTGACTGATGGCAGGGATATTGGCGGATGTGACTGATGGCAGGGATATTGGCGGATGTGACTGATGGCAGGGATATTGGTGGATGTGACTGATGGCAGGGATATTGGTAGATGTGACTGATGGCAGGGATATTGGTGGATGTGACTGATGGCAGGGATATTGGTGGATGTGACTGATGGCAGGGATATTGGCGGATGTGACTGATGGCAGGGATATTGGCGGATGTGACTGATGGCAGGGATATTGGTGGATGTGACTGATGGCAGGGATATTGGTGGATGTGACTGATGGCAGGGATATTGGTGGATGTGACTGATGGCAGGGATATTGGTGGATGTGACTGATGGCAGGGATATTGGTGGATATGATTGACGCTGGTGGTGGTATAACTGTAAATGATAGTAGATCTAGTTTTACTACTGATGGGTCTAGTGGTGGTGGTGCTAGTGTTGCTGTGGTGGTGGTGGTGGTGATGGTCCATTGATGCTATTACCTCCTCCGCCTCTGAGTTAATGGAGAAGAATCCATTTTGATGACATAATTGGATGAATAATTGGCAATTAGTACGCGTTTTAATTTAGCTTGAGACACGAGGCTGGTGGCCGGGGGTCGGCGGCTGGCTGTGAACGACCATTTCCTTTACCTGATATTTTCGAAGATTTGTCTATCGCATAAATTGAATGGATAGATGTTTTCTAGATTGAAGAATATAATGAGAATAAAATGTCAAACAGCCTAATAGAGAGAGACAGACAGAGAACGTCATCAAAGTTCTCCTGCTTCCCACTGACGCTTTCCTGGAACTCAATGAGTTCGAGGAAAAGTTTGAGGGCTTAGTTGGAGGACTTAAGGTATTGTAGTTAGGGGGAATATTATAATTTGTCATGTTTCATGTGTCTTTGTGAGGTCCTTATTTAGCTGTTCCTCTTGGCATGTCGCTCTTCCTTTCCCACTTACTCGCCACGTTCAGTATTCCATACAAGCTTGTACTTTTGGCTTGATGATAGAGTTTCAGCGTTCTGACCATGTTTATCTGAATTCGAATACGTAGTCAGTCATAGTCAGTCATAGTCAGTCATAGTCAGTCATAGTCAGTCATAGTCAGTCATAGTCAGTCGTAGTCATAAGTCAGCGTACAGTCCAGTAACAACATACTGGAGTGAACGATATGGAAGAAAATACAGAATAGAACCAGTGAAGAGCAGAGGTGCCATAGGCACAATCAGAAAACACTGTATAATCATCAGAGGTCCGCGGTTGTTCAACGTCCTCCCAGCGAACATAAGCAGTGTGTATATAAAATTTATCTATTAACCGACAGTTTATCTATAATAATAATAATAATAATAATAATAATAATAATAATAATAATTTATTTAGGAAAAGTACATACATAGATGCAGAGTTAGAGTACAAACATTGTTTGATTTATAGATAGAGGCAGTACATACAATACCTAAAGCCTAGCGCATAGCGTTTCGGGCAAGCTGAGCAAGTTATGTATATATGTGGCAAGTTAAATATATCATGAGACAGGGGAACAAATGTTAAGGAACTGATACCAAATGTGAACACAGACCAGAGACACGGTGGAGGGTACCAGTGTGTCCCACATTGAAAAGGCATCCATCCATGCATCCTTTAATTACCAGGGGCCAGATTCACGAAGCAGTTACGCAAGCACTTACGAACCTGTACATCTTTTCTCAATCTTTGGCGGCTTTGTTTCCAAGTATTAAACAGCTAATGAGCTCCGAAGCACCAGGAGGCAGTTTATAACAATAACAACAGTTGATTGGGAAGTTTTCATGCTTGTAAACTGTTTAATAAATGTAACCAAAGCTGTCAAAGATTGAGGAAAGATGTACACGTTCGTAAGCACTTGCGTAACTGCTTCGTGAATCTGGCCCCAGATAATTGTGTGAACATACAGGCTCCAAGGTATTTTGTCGCAAATTATAAGCACAATTACCTTCAGATATTCAACTGTGTTAAAAAAAAAGGTTGCCTGATTAACATAAAGAAAGCATACCTGACTGACTGAACACACTCTCTCCAAGGTGTGAGAGCGAGCAGCAACACCAGTGACTCCCCCCCCCCACCACACACCTGCACCAGTGACCCCCCCCACACCTGCACCAGTGACACCCCCCACCCACACCTGCACCAGTGACACCCCCCCCCCACACACCTGCACCAGTGCCCCCCCACACCTGCACCAGTGACACCCCCCCCCACACACCTGCACCTGTGCCCCCCCCACACCTGCACCGGTGACTCCCCCCTCCCACACACCTGCACCAGTGACCCCCCACACCTGCACCAGCGCCCCCCCCCCCACACCTGCACCAGTAACCCCCCCCCCCCCACACCTGCACCAACACAAGTGTTTTCACCATTATAAAACATGTGTGGTGACAGGTGTGTCAATTGAATAATCAACACGTGGAACAAGGAGAAGGTTCCAGGTAGTAAATTAGAAAGTGGAAGTGGTTGTGTGGGGGGGGGGTGAGTGGAGGGTACTCACCTAGTTGTGCTTGCGGGGGTTGAGCTCTGGCTCTTTAGGCCCGCCTCTCATCTCTCAATGATTAAACTTATTATTTTTTCCACACACACATACACAGGTTCAGAAAGGAGCCCGTAACAGGTGTCTAACTCCCAGGTACCTATTTACTGCTAGGTGAACAGGGGCATCAGGGTGAAAGAAAACACACAGCACTGTAGGGTGTTGCCCCCAACACACACACACACACACACACACACACACACACACACACACACACACACACACACATGGTAGCAACACTGGGAGCCTCGCAACACCAACACAACACAGTTGAGAGGCGGGACCAAAGAGCCAAAGCTCAACCCCCGCAAGCACAAATAGGTGAGTACAAACAGTAGTAAGATAATTACCAGGTGTAGTATTGAGCCAATACAATACTTGTACAATACTTGTACTTACAGTACTTGTAATATTGTAAGTACTACAATACTTTCTTTGTAGTATTGAGCAGAGGCCGGCGCTGTATTGGGGGAGTGTGTGGGGGAGTGTGGGGGGGGGGGGGGTAGTGGATGGTCACTTTCACCACCGTAGGTCCTGCTCCTCACCTTTCTCTTCTTCCCTCTTCTTGAAGGTGTCTCCTCTCCCTCTCCTTCCCTCCCTCCCTCTCTCTCCTTCCCTCCCCGTGGCCTTGCTCCCCCTTCCCTGCCTCCTTCACTAATGTCTCTGGTCCCAAGAACAAATCCACAAGGGCCGTGACGAGGATTCGAACCTGCGTCCGGGAGCATCCCAGACGCTGCCCTAATCGAAACAAATATCATTGAGCAACCTGTCTTTAAGGAGGAGGTCCCTACAAGGAAATGGATTGGGAAAGACTTCACAATTGGTGCTATTATCTACTCTCTATCCTTGGTTAGGTTTCAATACGGTTGGTTACATTAATTCAATGTATTATTAACGATAATGTGAAATATGGAATTCGAAAACTGTTTCAGTGTACCCGAGAATTCCGTTTACAGAAAACTAAGTCAAAGAAAACGTTTTCAGCATATACTCTTAAAATTTAAATCAGCGAATTCTATTACAACGTTATAACTTGAGAATAATCTCTGTTTACAACAAAGGTTTATTTGGCAGTTTACATGTAGACTATTAACACTATCCAGGTGTTATGAGGGAAGTAAAGCTATTTAACAGTCAGTGTTTCAGCTTGTATGGATGTGAACTATGGGAGATCTGCAAATTGCTGACCTTGTTAAACTTAAAACTGTGAACGGGAGAATCTTGGGGACCATCCTTGCATTATTTGCAATCTCTCTTTCCTGATGTCCAAATACACCAAACAGTTCATAACCGAATGATGTCCTTTCGTGTGAAGACAATCGTTCACCCAGCAAATACTATCAGCTATTACACACAGAGATCACACTAACGTGATGCATCAAATGAACAAATCCACAAGGGCCGTGACGAGGATGCTCCCGGACGCAGGTTCGAATCCTCGTCACGGCCCTTGTGGATCTGTTCACTATCGGCTATTGTTTCTAGGCACTTGCCTATAACTGGCCACTTCAACTTTCCCTGAAGTATCAACTTGATTGTCAGGAAACCTAACTTAAGAATTAGTGTTTATAATGGTGTAACTGGTTTGCTGGTGTAATTGTAACTTGTGTAATGGTTTGATCAGGTATCCTTTGGATACCTGATATGACTGATAAAGGTAACTTCTAAATCTAGATTGTATGGTATATAATAATTATTGATGTTATTGTGTTTACTCTTGGATAAATAATGTAATATAATTTTATCTACACTAATTCCTGGTTGGTGGCCTGGGGGGGGGGGATTGTGTGGGGGGGCATCTTCCCCCCTCATATATATCTCTCTGCTGCGGGAATATGAACCCCCTTACTCCCCCCCCCCCTCTCTGCTTCGTGGGGGTGAGCAGGGTTATGTTTGGTTTGTGAAGTGTCTGTGAATGTAGCCTGAGGCAACACCTCCACTCCTCTCTCTCTCTCACCTCAACTTGTGTAAATATCTTCTCCCCCACTAACCTTGTGTCCTCCGAAGGTACTGGCTTTCACTTTCGGTGCGTCTGTCTGTCTGTCGTGGGGGAGACACACACACACACACCGACCTCTACCTATCTACCTCTACCTGTCTTAACTCGTCTACTTGTAAAGACACTCCTCCCTGATTTCTCAATCTTCATTCTGTTTCTACTCTCTCCATTCTTCAGGGTGAATATAATACAATTGAATATAATATATATAATACAGGGTGAATATAATACAATATACATACAATTTAAACCCCAATTTTATTGTGATAAATGCAGGGGTGAAATGTTGTGTACTTGGTGGCTGCCTAGGTCAGGTGTTTGCGTGTGTTTAGTGGGGTCGTCAGGTGTTTAGCGGGTGTTGTATTACCGGGTGTGTTGTGCGGCCTCTGGGTCAAGGGTAAGCAGGTGTTGCCTCACCATTTGGGTTTGTTGGGGGGTGGGGGGGGGGGGTAATTAACCCACTAGTTTACTGACCTACTCCGGTCTTCAACAATATTGGGCACTTGAGTGTTAGTCTTGGGTGTGTGTATACTAGTGGTGGTACCCCTTAGGGGCCTCGTAGCCTGGTGGATAGCACGCAGGACTCGTAATTCTGTGGCGCGGGTTCGATTCCCGCACGAGGCAGAAACAAATGGGCAAAGTTTCTTTCACCCTAAGTGCCCCTGTTACCTAGCAGTAAATAGGTACCTGGGAGTTAGTCAGCTGTCACGGGCTGCTTCCTGGGGTGTGTGTGTGGTGTGGGGAAAAAAAAAAGTAGTAAACAGTTGATTGACAGTTGAGAGGCGGGCCGAAAGAGCAAAGCTCAACCCCCGCAAAAACACAACTAGTAAACACAATACCAACTGTGAAACTGTGTACGGAGTAACCTCTTTTGTACTCTCCGTGACTTTACCAAGCTCACTAGGGCCTGAGCTCACTAGGGCCTGAGCTCACTAGGGCCTGAGCTCACTAGGGCCTGAGCTTACTAGGACCTGAGCTTACTAGGACCTGAGCTTACTAGGACCTGAGCTTACTAGGACCTGAGCTCACTACGCCCTGAGCTCACTAGGACCTGAGCTCACTAGGACCTGAGCTCACTAGGAACTGAGCTCACTAGGACCATCTTAAGGAAGCTTTAAGGTCGTCTCCTACGCAGGACTCGAGAAAGGATTCCTGCAAAACTGACCTTACCTTGCGATGATTTCGGGGCTCAACGTCCCCGCGGCCCGGTCCTCGGCCAGGACTCCATCAGACCAATCGCGTCCATTTTATGGTGGCTGAAGTTGATCAGTATAATTTATTTCACATCAGAGGCAAAGTAGATGTCTGGCTTTATTAATTATTGATCTATTTCTTGTGCAGCTTGGACGAGACACTTCGCAATAGGACTAAAATAAACTAATTATACAATGGTGTATATACATTTTATACAATGGTGTATATACATTTTATACAATGGTGTATATACATTTCCACGTCCTCGGCAAAAAAATATTTTTTTTGTCATACAGGAAAAATAATACTGTAATTTATGCATTATATAAAATATGTCAGAGGTCAATTATGACCAAATATTAAATAAAAAAGTCAATAAATAATGTACACTGCTAATGTAGTGATAATACGGACAGCACTTGCCCAGCCTACACTACTAACATATCCACGTATACTCTAATTGTAAACTGCCTGGGATACCGCGGGATACACATGTCAATTGGTTCTGAACTGTGGATTAGACGAGTACATTGTGGCAGGGACACTTGTACTTGCATTAGGAAGCAATGTGGTGGAGGCTGACTCCATACACAGTTTCAAGTGTAGATATGATAGAGCCCAATAGGCTCAGGAACCTGTACACCTGTTGATTGACGGTTGAAAGGCGGGACCAAAGAGCCAGAGCTCAACCCCCGCAAGCACAACTAGGTGAGTACTTGTACACCTGTGGTGCGTCTCTCAACCTCTTGTGTTGTCTCACAATCGACTTCAGAATGGTCCAGGACGGACCGAAACGTCGTCGTCCCTTCACCTTCTAGTGTGTGGTCTGGTCAACAACATGTTGTCTCTTATTTCGTGTAGAGTGCAAGTGTTGCTTTTAGCAACTTTGCCGCTATGGATGGTAACTTATGGAGGAGGGGTGCTGGTGGTGGCGGGGGGGGGGGGGGGGCAGGGGTGGTAGAGGACACAATACATTGGTGGTGGTAGTGAGTGTGGTGGTGGACAGGTAGTGAGTGTGGTGGTGGTAGGTAGTGAGTGTGGTGGTGGGCAGGTAGGGAGTGTGGCGGGTGATCACCACACAAGGTCATCACAGGCAGGTCGCCCACCACAAGGGCGCCTCGCCCTCATACTGTGCTCCGTGTACACCCAGCACATCAACACCAAGGGTTTCCACCACACCTCTCTCTCTCTCTCTACCTCTCTCTACCTCTCTCTACCTCTCTCTCTCTCTACCTCTCTCTCTCTCTACCTCTCTCTCTCTCTACCTCTCTCGTGTGGTGGCGCACTCTACCACACTCCACCTACGCCTTTACAACGGGTTCAGCTAGGTTCTAATCCTGTGCGAGGCGTGTCGGCTGCTCCTTAACAATTGGTTCCTGTTCACCCAGAAGTAGATGAAGACCTCTATCTTGAGGTTATCTTGAGATGATTTCGGGGCTTTTAGTGTCCCCGCGGCCCGGTCCTCGACCAGGCCTCCACCCCCAGGAAGCAGCCCGTGACAGCTGACTAACACCCAGGTACCTATTTTACTGCTAGGTAGCAGGGGCATAGGGTGAAAGAAACTCTGCCCATTGTTTCTCGCCGGCGCCTGGGATCTAACCCGGGACTACAGGATCACAAGTCCAGCGTGCTGTCCGCTCGGCCGACCTGGTGGTAATAGTATGCATGGTAAAAAAATAGTATGGTAATGCTATTATGGTAGGGTATGGTAGGGAGCCGGTCGGCCGAGCGGACAGCACGCTGGACTTGTGATCCTGTGGTCCTGGGTTCGATCCCAGGCACCGGCGAGAAACAACGGGCAGAGTTTCTTTCACCCTATGCCCCTGTTACCTAGCAGTAAAATAGGTACCTGGGTGTTAGTCAGCTGTCACGGGCTGCTTCCTGGGGGTGGAGGCCTGGTCGAGGACCGGGCCGCAGGGACACTAAAAAACCCCGAAATCACCTCAAGATAACCTCAAGATGCTTACCGCGAGTTAAGGGAAAGCTCTTAAACCTGTTTACTGGAGTGAGAAGTTGTACCTATACTCATCTAATTGTGTACTTGCGGGGGTTGAGCTCTGGCTCTTTGGTCCCGCCTCTCAACTGTCAACCCCCAACGTTTCCATCCATGGAGAGTTGGGTACTACTCCCCGCGCCCGGCCAGGGGCTAGGCTCGACTTGTAATAACTTGGTCCACCAGGCTGTTGCTTGCAGCGGCCCGCATGTCCACTACAGTCTGGTTGGTCCGGTGCTCCCATGCGTGGCTAAATTGTATTAGGTTTCTGTTCAGGTGTAATAAGGGTTATGTTTGTATTTAACTACCTCTGCTTAAATACATATATGTATGCATACACCCCCACACACATGTATGCATACACCCCCACACACGTATACATACACCCCCACACACATGTATGCATACACCCCCACACACATGTATGCATACACCCCCACACACATGTATGCATACACCCCCACACACGTATACATACACCAAAACGTATGCACAAGTACAGTACGTACATTGTTCATGCACACACATTTGTGCGAAAGGAGAGAGAGAGAGAGAGAGAGAGAGAGAGAGAGAGAGAGAGAGGGGGGGAGGGGGACTATAAACAATACAGACAGATGAAGGGTGGGCCTTGCCAGCCCCCTGTTGCCACTCTCCCCTTCTGTGTGTGTGTGTGTGTGTATGTGTGTTTACTATTTGTATCTGCAGAATCAAGGTAACTCTTGGACCCCGCCTTTCTAACAAACTTGTTTTCCTTTATTATGTCTACTACATGTCTACCACACACGTGTGTGTGTGTGTGTGTGTGTGTGTGTGTGTGTGTGTGTGTGTGTGTGTGTGTGTGTGTGTGTGTGTGTGTGTGTGTGTGTGTGTGTGTCAGTGCGTGCGTGCGTGCGGAGGGGTGTGGGGGTGTGTGTGTGGTACCCAGTGTGCGGCGCGAGGAGCTGGAGTGAGGAGTTCCACCAGTGATGGTCTCCACAGTGCCGCCGCCGCCACGCTCACCTCTCTCTCACTCTCTCACCCCCCTCTCTCTCACTCTCACTCTCACACACACGTGTGTCCACACCTGCACGCGACGCATCTGCCACAAGTCACACGCCAAACTCCTTCACCCGCCAGCGGCTGTTGGGCTTACAGGTGGCGGTGAATAAGCTTACCATGTGGAAAGCCTTGTGATAGCGAGTGTGTGTACGGAGGCGATAGCGAGTGTGTACGAGGGCGTCTTAAGTGTCGCAGGGGGCGTCTTAAGTGTCGCAGGAGGCGTCTTAAGTGGCGAAGGGGGCGTCTTAAGTGTCGCAGGGGGCGTCTTAAGTGGCCCAGGGGGCGGCCTCCATGTTATTTGTAATGGAAAATGTCTTGTGTTTAGACAGAAAAATGTGTCGTTAGCGTCAAATATAGTGTGAAGTGCTAGCGAGGGTAGCGGGCGCTTAGCGAGTGTCCTGGTTACTTGGTTGATACCTTTGTGGTTGTCACCTTTGGTCTTTGGAAGGTGGCGGTGGGTCTCGGGTGACGACGCCGGGTACCTGCTTGGCTGCCTCTGCTGTACCGCTAGGCTGGGCTCCACCTCAAGGCTGTGAGGTGGCCAGCCGCCCTCCAGGTGCCCTGCACCTGCTCCCCCACCCTCCCTACCTTCCCCCCACACTCTGGGGGACAACTGCTGGACCACCTGCTCCAGCCCCCACGACACCTGGGTCACCTCCCAACCCGTCACCTGTCTACCAAAGTTACAAATAAAGCCAAATGTAATGAGTGAAAGATGTTTATGTAATGAGGATTAGTGTTTGAGCGCTGCTGAAGACGCGTTATTGCGGCCAACAGGAGGTGTAACCAGTGTGCAGGTGGGAGGTGCTAGCACACAAGGTGAGGTGTTGGGGGTGTGACCGTCTCCGGGGGAAGAGGAGTGACACAGTGCCCGAGGCCCCTCACCATCCCTCATATGCTGGACCCAAGGTTCTTCACAGGCGTAACACTGAGGTAAGCCACTCGCCTCCCTCACCTTTCTCCTCAACACCCTTCCCCCTCTCCCCCACCTCCCCCCCTCACTGAGAGGTGCCAGTGCCACCCCCCCATAGTCTGCACATGGGGGAGCCATGGAAGGTCAGAGTGACACTGACTGTCGCAAAGGTCTATTGGCCCATACGAGGCAGCTCCTATCTATAATCACACAATCCCACTCATATACATGTCCAACCCACGCTTGAAACAATGTAAGATCAACCCAGTCAATACATAGCCCCCAACTAGTCTGGGTAAAACTGCCGCTTCGATACAGTGCTACTGTGTCATCCGGGTTTTGATAGCGATGTTGACCAATAGATCGCCAGCCACAATAGCCGGGGCGATCCGGCACACTCCAGGGAGCCGTCATTGGACTAGAGATTACATGTCATATTCACACGTTCTAAATGTAAAGATTCCTTCAACGTAATCAATTTTGTTGGACAAAGTCATGGTCAGTTTTTATATTGTGAGCAAAACCTATATTTTTTTCCTTACGGCTGGTGATGCCCTTGAGTGGTGATGAGGCTGGTGCCACGAGGGCTGGGTAGTGGGTGACCGTGCGTGCGTGCGCCTGCACGCTCTAATGTAATGACTTTCAACCTATTTTCTCTGTCCTGTACTTGGCCAACTATTGCCCATCTCCACAGCAGGGGCGCCAGAGTGTGACAACCTATAAGTAGTCCAATTCACTACTTTTCACTACTTTTGAAAAGTCGGCTTTGTCTTTCCTCTTTCCCCACTTGCTACTTTTAAAGTAAACTTTGGTATTTTTTCTCTGAAAAGCTTATCAAACGTAAGAAAACATTGCTACTTCTGTTATAACTTCGCGACTTAAGTCGTTAAACTTGCTTCTTTAAGGAATAAAGCTTGTTGTTTGCTGTGAGGGGTCGGCCAGTTATGTCCCTTATGTGTAGTGGAAGCGTGTTGAACAGTCTCGGGCCTCTGATGTTGATAGTTCTCTCTTGAACACTGTGAGGGGTCGGCCAGTTATGTCCCTTATGTGTAGTGGAAGCGTGTTGAACAGTCTCGGGCCTCTGATGTTGATAGTTCTCTCTTGAACACTGTGAGGGGTCGGCCAGTTATGTCCCTTATGTGTAGTGGAAGCGTGTTGAACAGTCTCGGGCCCCTGATGTTGATAGTTCTCTCTTGAACACTGTGAGGGGTCGGCCAGTTATGTCCCTTATGTGTAGTGGAAGCGTGTTGAACAGTCTCGGGCCTCTGATGTTGATAGTTCTCTCTTGAACACTGTGAGGGGTCGGCCAGTTATGTCCCTTATGTGTAGTGGAAGCGTGTTGAACAGTCTCGGGCCTCTGATGTTGATAGTTCTCTCTTGAACACTGTGAGGGGTCGGCCAGTTATGTCCCTTATGTGTAGTGGAAGCGTGTTGAACAGTCTCGGGCCTCTGATGTTGATAGTTCTCTCTTGAACACTGTGAGGGGTCGGCCAGTTATGTCCCTTATGTGTAGTGGAAGCGTGTTGAACAGTCTCGGGCCTCTGATGTTGATAGTTCTCTCTTGAACACTGTGAGGGGTCGGCCAGTTATGTCCCTTATGTGTAGTGGAAGCGTGTTGAACAGTCTCGGGCCTCTGATGTTGATAGTTCTCTCTTGAACACTGTGAGGGGTCGGCCAGTTATGTCCCTTATGTGTAGTGGAAGCGTGTTGAACAGTCTCGGGCCTCTGATGTTGATAGTTCTCTCTTGAACACTGTGAGGGGTTGGCCAGTTATGTCCCTTATGTGTAGTGGAAGCGTGTTGAACAGTCTCGGGCCTCTGATGTTGATAGTTCTCTCTTGAACACTGTGAGGGGTCGGCCAGTTATGTCCCTTATGTGTAGTGGAAGCGTGTTGAACAGTCTCGGGCCTCTGATGTTGATAGTTCTCTCTTGAACACTGTGAGGGGTCGGCCAGTTATGTCCCTTATGTGTAGTGGAAGCGTGTTGAACAGTCTCGGGCCTCTGATGTTGATAGTTCTCTCTTGAACACTGTGAGGGGTCGGCCAGTTATGTCCCTTATGTGTAGTGGAAGCGTGTTGAACAGTCTCGGGCCTCTGATGTTCATAGTTCTCTCTCAGAGTACCTGTTGCACTTCTGCTCTTCAACGGGGGTATTCTGCACATCCTGCCGTGCCTTCTGGTCTCATGTGGTGTTATTTCTGTGTGCAGGTTTGGGACCAGCCCCTCTACTATTTTCCACCTGTAAATTATTATGTATCTCTTCCCATCTGCGCTCAAGAGAATACAGATTTAAGCCGTCTTCATCCAGGTTGATACCTGGTTGATGGGGTTCTGGGAGTTCTTCTACTCCCCAAACCCGGCCCCGAGGCCAGGCTTGACTTGTGAGAGTTTGGTCCACCAGGCTGTTGCTTGGAGCGGCCCGCAGGCCCACATACCCACCACAGCCCGGTTGGTCCGGCACTCCTTGGAGGAATGAATCTAGTTTTCTCTTGAAAATGTCCACGGTTGTTCCGGCAATATTTCTTATGCTTGCTGGGAGGACGTTGAACAACCGCGGACCTCTGATGTTTATACAGTGTTCTCTGATTGTGCCTATGGCATCTCTGCTCTTTACTGGTTCTATTCTGCATTTATCCAAGCCACCAAACATGACTGTGCAGCAACAAGTCACCAGTCATACTATCTTAACGACCCCCATTCTTTGCCTCCACACACACACAAAAATCACACTTGTCTGTCATGGAGATATCTGAGAGGTGAAGCTGACTCCTGACAATCTCTCCCGCTCACTACTTGTTTATGCCTTCACTCTTATTTTTTGAGATATATACAAGAGTTGTTACATTCTTGTACAGCCACTAGTACGCGTAGCGTTTCGGGCAAGTCCTTAATCCTATGGTCCCTGGAATACGATCCCCTGCCGCGAAGAATCGTTTTTTCATCCAAGTACACATTTTACTGTTGCGTTAAACAGAGGCTACAGTTAAGGAATTGCGCCCAGTAAATCCTCCCCGGCCAGGATACGAACCCATGACATAGCGCTCGCGGAACGCCAGGCGAGTGTCTTACCACTACACCACGGAGACTGTAAGACTGTCTTACAATCATTCACTCACAACATCACACTTTAAGCTCGGTTCAACACTCGATTGTTCACTCACACCACCACCAGAGGGCGGTTGCAAGACTGGGATTGTTGATGAATGTTGCAACACACACTGGGAGCCGGTCGGCCGAGCGGACAGCACGCTGGACGCGTGATCCTGTGGTCCCGGGTTCGATCCCGGGCGCCGGCGAGAAACAATGGGCAGAGTTTCTTTCACCCTATGCCCCTGTTACCTATCAGTAAAATAGGTACCTGGGTGTTAGCTGTCACGGGCTGCTTCCTGGGGGGGTGGAGGCCTGGTCGAGGACCGGGCCGCGGGGACACTAAAGCCCCGAAATCATCTCAAGATAACCTCAAGATAACACTGTCGTGTATTCAATATGCAGAAGTGGGAGTGTTCCATCAAGCTGCCACCCACCTACAAATTATAATGGCACACGACCTAGCGTCTAGAGTACACCATAACTTCAAAGATTTCCCCATTTTGCACCCGCAAGATAACGTAAGCTTTTAAGGGTTGATAGATGTTAATCTTCTTGTTTGATAAGCTGTTCACTTGAGACAGTTAAGCAAGTCCCAGCTGTGTCTGGGTACAAGTGACAGGATGAACAACCCAGCGGGTTTTCTTCCTATTGGGGAGTGTTGTACATGCTGCTATGGCGGTGTGTTCACTCACAGGATGAGTGACGCTGCCCAATACTGTCACTATGGCGGTGTGTTCACTCACAGGATGAGTGGCGCTGCCCAATACTGTCACTATGGCGGTGTGTCCACTCACAGGATGAGTGGCGCTGCCCAATACTGTCACTATGGTGGTGTGTTCACTCACAGGATGAGTGGCGCTGCCCAATACTGTCACTATGGCGGTGTGTCCACTCACAGGATGAGTGGCGCTGCCCAATACTGTCACTATGGTGGTGTGTTCACTCACAGGATGAGTGGCGCTGCCCAATACTGTCACTATGGCGGTGTGTTCACTCACAGGATGAGTGGCGCTGCCCAATACTGTCACTATGGTGGTGTGTTCACTCACAGGATGAGTGACGCTGCCCAATACTGTCACTATGGTGGTGTGTGTCCACTCACAGGATGAGTGGCGCTGCCCAATACTGTCACTATGGCGGTGTGTGTCCACTCACAGGATGAGTGGCGCTGCCCAATACTGTCACTATGGCGGTGTGTCCACTCACAGGATGAGTGGCGCTGCCCAATACTGTCACTATGGTGGTGTGTGTCCACTCACAGGATGAGTGGCGCTGCCCAATACTGTCACTATGGTGGTGTGTGTCCACTCACAGGATGAGTGGCGCTGCCCAATACTGTCACTATGGTGGTGTGTTCACTCACAGGATGAGTGGCGCTGCCCAATACTGTCACTATGGTTGTGTGTTCACTCACAGGATGAGTGGCGCTGCCCAATACTGTCACTATGGCGGTGTGTTCACTCACAGGATGAGTGGCGCTGCCCAATACTGTCACTATGGTGGTGTGTTCACTCACAGGATGAGTGGCGCTGCCCAATACTGTCACTATGGTGGTGTGTTCACTCACAGGATGAGTGACGCTGCCCAATACTGTCACTATGGCGGTGTGTTCACTCACAGGATGAGTGACGCTGGCCAATACTGTCACTATGGCGGTGTGTCCACTCACAGGATGAGTGACGCTGCCCAATACTGTCACTATGGCGGTGTGTTCACTCACAGGATGAGTGACGCTGGCCAATACTGTCACTATGGCGGTGTGTCCACTCACAGGATGAGTGACGCTGCCCAATACTGTCACTATGGCGGTGTGTCCACTCACAGGATGAGTGACGCTGCCCAATACTGTCACTATGGCGGTGTGTTCACTCACAGGATGAGTGGCGCTGCCCAATACTGTCACTATGGCGGTGTGTTCACTCACAGGATGAGTGGCGCTGCCCAATACTGTCACTATGGCAGTGTGTCCACTCACAGGATGAGTGACGCTGCCCAATACTGTCACTATGGCGGTGTGTTCACTCACAGGATGAGTGGCGCTGCCCAATACTGTCACTATGGTGGTGTGTTCACTCACAGGATGAGTGACGCTGCCCAATACTGTCACTATGGTGGTGTGTTCACTCACAGGATGAGTGGCGCTGCCCAATACTGTCACTATGGCGGTGTGTCCACTCACAAGATGAGTGACGCTGCCCAATACTGTCACTATGGCGGTGTGTTCACTCACAGGATGAGTGGCGCTGCCCAATACTGTCACTATGGTGGTGTGTTCACTCACAGGATGAGTGGCGCTGCCCAATACTGTCACTATGGTGGTGTGTTCACTCACAGGATGAGTGACGCTGCCCAATACTGTCACTATGGCGGTGTGTTCACTCACAGGATGAGTGACGCTGGCCAATACTGTCACTATGGCGGTGTGTCCACTCACAGGATGAGTGACGCTGCCCAATACTGTCACTATGGCGGTGTGTTCACTCACAGGATGAGTGACGCTGGCCAATACTGTCACTATGGCGGTGTGTCCACTCACAGGATGAGTGACGCTGCCCAATACTGTCACTATGGCGGTGTGTCCACTCACAGGATGAGTGACGCTGCCCAATACTGTCACTATGGCGGTGTGTTCACTCACAGGATGAGTGGCGCTGCCCAATACTGTCACTATGGCGGTGTGTTCACTCACAGGATGAGTGGCGCTGCCCAATACTGTCACTATGGCAGTGTGTCCACTCACAGGATGAGTGACGCTGCCCAATACTGTCACTATGGCGGTGTGTTCACTCACAGGATGAGTGGCGCTGCCCAATACTGTCACTATGGTGGTGTGTTCACTCACAGGATGAGTGACGCTGCCCAATACTGTCACTATGGCGGTGTGTCCACTCACAGGATGAGTGACGCTGCCCAATACTGTCACTATGGCGGTGTGTCCACTCACAGGATGAGTGGCGCTGCCCAATACTGTCACTATGGCGGTGTGTCCACTCACAGGATGAGTGGCGCTGCCCAATACTGTCACTATGGCGGTGTGTTCACTCACAGGATGAGTGGCGCTGCCCAATACTGTCACTATGGCGGTGTGTTCACTCACAGGATGAGTGGCGCTGCCCAATACTGTCACTATGGCGGTGTGTTCACTCACAGGATGAGTGACGCTGCCCAATACTGTCACTATGGCGGTGTGTCCACTCACAGGATGAGTGGCGCTGCCCAATACTGTCACTATGGCGGTGTGTCCACTCACAGGATGAGTGACGCTGCCCAATACTGTCACTATGGCAGTGTGTCCACTCACAGGATGAGTGACGCTGCCCAATACTGTCACTATGGCGGTGTGTCCACTCACAGGATGAGTGACGCTGCCCAATACTGTCACTATGGCGGTGTGTCCACTCACAGGATGAGTGGCGCTGCCCAATACTGTCACTATGGCGGTGTGTCCACTCACAGGATGAGTGGCGCTGCCCAATACTGTCACTATGGCGGTGTGTCCACTCACAGGATGAGTGGCGCTGCCCAATACTGTCACTATGGCGGTGTGTCCACTCACAGAATGAGTGACGCTGCCCAATACTGTCACTATGGCGGTGTGTTCACTCACAGGATGAGTGGCGCTGCCCAATACTGTCACTATGGTGGTGTGTTCACTCACAGGATGAGTGACGCTGCCCAATACTGTCACTATGGCGGTGTGTCCACTCACAGGATGAGTGACGCTGCCCAATACTGTCACTATGGTGGTGTGTCCACTCACAGGATGAGTGACGCTGCCCAATACTGTCACTATGGTGGTGTGTCCACTCACAGGATGAGTGACGCTGCCCAATACTGTCACTATGGCAGTGTGTCCACTCACAGGATGAGTGACGCTGCCCAATACTGTCACTATGGCAGTGTGTTCACTCACAGGATGAGTGACGCTGCCCAATACTGTCACTATGGCAGTGTGTTCACTCACAGGATGAGTGACGCTGCCCAATAAACTCGCCCCTCGGGGCAAAATTAAAAAAAAAAAGACAAAATAACACCGGCCAATGAAACTATTGGGTTGATAACGGGGGTTTTGAGAACAAGCTCTCTCACAACAGCAATGTTATTTCGTGTGGAACATTGTTCTGTCGTCACACCGCTGGCTTATGGCAGGGTGAAAGACGCTACTCGCCCAACCCTATTATAGGTATAGGTTAAGTAATAATTGTAATTACGAAGCAATAAGATGCTTATCTTAACATACTAAGAAGGTTTGGTAAGGTCGGTGTTTTCTATGAAGCTTTTCAAGGTAAACTAGTATGTTTAGTATGTCACATATGCATGTATTTAATAAGTCAATATTGACTGTAAGAAAGTGCGAGAACTAGTTGACTCGCCAGACACATTATGCGAGAATACATTTTAACACTAGAGATCCTGCAATGAGCAAGATGGGCGTGCAATATGTCAACATACATGTACAATACGAGTATCTCTCACAAGTCTGTATCTATCTATCTCGTGATATCTATCTATATCTATCTGTATCTATCTATATCGTGAGTATCTCTCACGAGTATCTCTCACGAGTATCTCTCAGAAGTCTTCTACTCCCCCGGCCCGAGGCCTTGGGGAGTAGAAGAACTCCCAGAACCCCATCAACCAGGTATCAACCAGGTACCTGGCCACCTGCCACCACTGAGAGTAGCAGTAAGACACATCGTAAGATCTACGCGTAGATCTTACGCGTAGATCCTTACCCCTCCACACACCTTAACGTGGGAGTGATGATCGTGGAGAGTAATCCCAGTCAGGAGTTGGCAGACATGATTAGATTTGTCCTCAAAACTTGGGGCCAAGTTCACGAAGCAGTTACGCAAGTATTTACGAACGTGTACATCTTTCCTCAATCTTTGACGGCTATGATTACATTTATTTGAACAGTTTACAAGCATAAAATCTTCCCAGTCAACTATTGTTATTGTTATAAACAGCCTCCTGGTGCTTCGGAGCTCATTAGCTGTAATAATTGTAAACACAGCCGCCAAAGATTGAGATGATGTACAGGTTCATAAGTGCTTGTTTAACTGTTTCGTGAATCTGGCCCCGGAGCTCTGCCACGCTTCAGCATTCCCCAGCAGTATATGGGAAATATTGGGGGACGTGCCTGATCAACCAGGTTGTTGTCTATGTAGACCGCAGCCATCAACATCTCGCTCACCGAGTTGGGTACAAGACCTGAGTAATGTTCACTAATGGCCATCTTCGTTACCTTTTATGAAAACCTAACCCTTCTTGAAGTTATCTTGAGATGATTTCGGGGCCTAGTGTCCCCGCGGCCCGGTCCTCGACCAGGCCTCCTTTTTGTTACACATCCCCCAGGAAGCAGCCCGTAGCAGCTATCTAACTCCCAGGTACCTATTTACTGCTAGGTAACAGGGGCATCAAGGTGAAAGAAACATTTTTGCCCATTTGTCTCCGCCTCCACCGGGGATCGAACCCGGAACCTCAGTACTACGAATCCGAAGCGCTGTCCACCCAGCTGTCAGGCGCCCTACTTACAGATCCAGCCCGTCTTCTCCAGTTGTCACAACGTCACACAAATGATGTACAACATTGGCCAAACCCTAACCTAACCCTAACCTAACCCTAACCTAACTGATGGACCTACCAACAGAAAACGCAACAGCCAGTCAGTTTCGCTAGCCGCTGTGACAGTACATCATTTTTTGACGTTATGACATCGAAATAGGGAGCCGGTCGGCCGAGCGGACAGCACGCGGGACTTGTGATCCTGTGGTCCTGGGTTCGATCCCAGGCGCCGGCGAGAAACAATGGGCAGAGTTTCTTTCACCCTACGCCCCTGTTACCTAGCAGTAAAATAGGTACCTGGGTGTTAGTCAGCTGTCACGGGCTGCTTCCTGGGGGTGGAGGCCTGGTCGAGGACCGGGCCGCGGGGACACTAAAAGCCCCGAAATCATCTCAAGATAACCTCAAGATAACCTCAAGATAGGAGGCATTATTCGAGAGGACGGGTTGATCAGGCTCCACGAATAGGGAAAACACTCGAAACCGGGCACGGGTAATCCCCATCCCATCACATATATACCTCTGGCCGGTCAAGAGTTTTTTCTATTCACAGCTCTCTCTTGAAATTATATTTATTGTCGATAAAGTGACGAGAGAGATTATTGATGGTGGTGGTGGTGTGGTATATATGTATCCGTGGTGGTGGTGGTGGTGTGGTATATATGTACCCGTGGTGGTGGTGGTGGTGGTGTGGTATATATGTACCCGTGGTGGTGGTGGTGGTGTGGTATATATGTACCCGTGGTGGTGGTGGTGGTGTGGTATATATGTACCCGTGGTAGTGGTGGTGGTGTGGTATATATGCAGTTGAAAGGGTCGTGTCTGGCGAAGGGGTCGTTCAGGACCCGGAAGGTGTTGGAAATTTGATGCCAGAGTTATTTTTACATGCACTTGGTGTGCAAGTGTAGGTGAGCCCTAGTACCAGCCCCTTGGCGCTCTCACGGCTTGGCTGGCTTGATGGGGGGTGGCCTGGCTTGGTGAGGGGGGGGCTGGCTTGGTGAGGGGGGCCTGGCTTGGTGAGGGGGGCTGGCTTGGTGAGGGGGACTGGCTTGGTGAGGGGGGCCTGGCTTGGTGAGGGGGGCCTGGCTTGGTGAGGGGTGGGGGCTGGCTTGGTGAGGGGGACTGGCATGGTGGCACCTCCTTGAACGCCTCGACAATACCTGCCACACTGGCTGGCAAATGGAAGACCTGAAGCAATTGCCAACACGAGAGAGTTCCACACACCCTGCCTCTCTCTCTACCGCCCCTCCACACACCCTGCCTCTCTCCCCCGCCCCTCCACCCCCCCCACACCCCCCCACACACCCCCCCCCACACCCCCCCCCCACACCCCCCACACCCCCCCCCCCACACCCCCCACACCCCCCCCCACACACACCCTGCCTCGACCACCAACACTAATAATAACACGCGCGGTTCTCACAGGGGTAACTTGGCCACACTAACGTGAGAGCAAAAGTAGCCAAGGGAAGCAAGATGGCCGGGAACCTTGGGAGTAGAACACCAAGACGGAGTCGCGCCATCATCACACACTCTCCACACGGTCCCCCCTCAAGATATATACTAAGAGTTTCATCAGTGTGAATGAATAATCCAGGAAGCATGTGTAGTGTGAGGAGACGGGAGTATCTTGAGGTTATCTTGAGATGATTTCGGGGATTTAGTGTCCCCGCGGCCCGGTCTTCAACCAGGCCTCCACCCCCAGGAAGCAGCCCGTGACAGCTGACTAACACCCAGGTACCTATTTTACTGCTAGGTAACAGGGGCATAGGGTGGAAGAAACTGTGCCCATTGTTTCTCGCCGGCGCCTGGGATCGAACCCAGGACCACAGGATCACAAGTCCAGTGTGCTGTCCGCTCGGCCGACCGGCTCCCGTACAAGTATGATGTACAAATATGATGAAATGATGTATGGAGCAGGGAGGCCTAGGAGCAGGCCCAGAGGGGGGGCTGATACCTGAGTGGATAGCGCTCGGGATTCGTAATCCTGAGGTTCCGGGTTCAATCCCCGGTGGAGGCGGAAACAAATGGGCAGAGTTTCTTGCACCCTGATGGCCTGTTCACCTAGCAGTAAATAGGTACCAGGGAGTTAGACAGCTGCCACGGGCTGCTTCCTGGGGATCGTGGAGAACCGGGCCGCGGGAAGTACAACCCGTATTCTCAGCCTCTAACGTCACAGGCACAGCAGCCTGTTGTTGTTGGCACTTAACCCTCCACCAAATTCAACAGCTGACACTCAATTTTTTATTTTAATATTTACAAATGCATAATTGGCCTCTATTGGCTCGTAAAAGTATTGGCATACATTTAAAAAGTTCTATTAGCTCTATTGAGCTCTATATAGAGAGCTCTATTGCCTCGTAAAAGTATTGGCATACTTTTAAAAAGTATAATTTGCAACAGAGGCTGTTGGTGTATATATCCTGATATAAGGATATGTCTATTGAAATGTTATGTGTCTGCAATTTACTCCACTGGACATACTTCCAAGGTGTAGAAGGTGGTAGGGGAAGGTGTGTGGTGTGATGTGCTGCACGCCCGCACCTGCACGCCCACACCTGCACGCCACACCTGCACGGGGCAGGAGGGAGAGCAACAAAACACAACAGGCAAGTCACAATAACCTGCTGAAACATTAAACAAAAAAGGTATTTGCGAAAACCCGTAAGGTTTTTATCTGGGGATATTGGTCATGTTAATTACACAGTGGTAAGGTAATTGAGGGTAATTCTTGTATTTGATGACGATGATTCCCCGCCTTCATGATGAGTCTTGTGCATCTTGGGGCACCAAGAATGATCCTCCTTGGCTTCATTCTTCATCATAGGCACAGAGAACACTGTATAAACATCAGAGGTCCGCGGTTGTTCAACGTCCTCCCAGCGAGCATAAGAAATATTGCCGGAACAACCGTGGACATCTTCAAGAGGAAACTAGATTTATTCCTCCAAGGAGTGCCGGACCAACCGGGCTGTGGTGGGTATGTGGGCCTGCGGGCCGCTCCAAGCAACAGCCTAGTGGACCAAACTCTCACAAGTCAAGCCTGGACTCGGGCCGGGCTTGGGGAGTAGAACAACTCCCAGAACCCCATCAACCAGGTATCAACCAGGGATAAACTGCTCGTGACCCTAGCAATGGAAGACAACATAGATTAGTTACCATTGTAGTCATGAATGGCTGGGGCTGTGTTACAAGGTAAACTAATACATTAAACTGTAGTGTACGCTCACACGTGTTGTGGGGAGGTGTACTCGTCTAGTTGTGCTTGCGGGGGGTTGTTGAGCTTCGGCTCTTGGGGTCCCGTCTCTCTACTGTTAATCAACTGGTGTACAGATTCCCGAGGTGTGTGTATACATGTGGCAGTGTACTCACCTAGTTGTGCTTGCGAGGGCTGAGCTCTGGCTCTTTGGTCCCGCCTCTCAACCGTCAATCAACAGGTGTACAGGTTCCTGAGCCTATTGGGCTCTATCATATCTACACTTGAAACTGAAGTGTGAGGTGAGAGAGGTGCTAGTGAAGACACTGGTGCTAGTGGGAGGGTGCTAGCAAGGCCTGGGAGGAGTTGCAAGCGTCTGTTTCAAGTTGCAAGAGCCAATAAGCCTATGCAATTGCCTCAATTGTAATGCTGTTATGTACAGCAGGCACTAGAGGGAAGGGGAGAGGAGCATCCCCCCTCTACAGTCTTTCATTTGGTCCTAATACGTGACATATCGCTGATTTATTTATGTTTGTGTGTGATAGTGGAGACCGGTTTGGTGCAGGTGTGTGCGGGTGTGAGTAACGGGTCGTGGAGCGGGGCTCGCTATGCGGGTACCGGGAGGGTTGGCTCAAGGTGGAACCGGTTACAGCAGTTAACACACCGGGAATACGGACCAGTTGATGGCTCGTGGCTATGAAATTCTAGTGGGTTTGTCGTGGATTAATTTTTATGGCGGATGAGGTGGACAAATTAAAGGTTTCTTTAGTGGGTGTGTTGGTGTGGGTGGAGGTTGTGGATATGAGGAAGTGGGCGGGGTGCTGACACTTGGACCTCACTTTGCAGTTGAAGTAAACAAAGGGTGCTGCTTCAGCAAGCCTGTGTGTGCTGCTGCTGCTACAGCAGACATCATCGCGGCAGAGAAGCAGCGACGTGAACACCAGCAGGCCATCGTACAGCGCCGCCACTCTCAACCAGTCACTGGAAGACAAGGTAGTTTATCAGTCTATAGCCACCGAGTAATGGCTACCCACCTCTCAAAGATACCCCATGACAAATGGCTTCTCTCCACCGTGATGTCCTATATATGGGGGAGCGGCATATTCATGCCCCCGCCATCTTCTGGACGATCTGCTAGCTTTTTGCTCCTGCCCTTTTTAGTGGCGTGCCCAAGTCTCGCCACACCTGTTTGTTCAGAGTTGTTGTTGTTATAGATTCAGCTATTCGGAACAAGTTCCAAGTAGCACGGGCTATGGTGAGCCCGTAGCTTACCTGGCACAGGAGCGGGGCAAGTAGCAAGGGCTATGGCGAGCCCGTAGTGGACTTACCTGGCACAGGAGCGGTGCTGTGTTTGTTCAATGCTGCGTTATGCTTTTACATTGGTAATGTTGGTAGGTGTGTTGAGCAGGTGTGTGTGTTGTGTCCCATGGCGGTGTGTGTAAGGTCTCCCGGTGTTGGAGACCCACCTTGATAAACACCTCCAAGGAGACGTGATCAACTGTTAGATGCGATCAGGCGCCTTCAACAGTCTGCTTGACCAGACCACCAACCAGGGGCCGCATTCACCACACTTGGGCGTGTGTGGCGGCCAAGGAACTGTACTCACCTGGTTGTGCTTGCCGGGGGGGTTGAGCTCTGACTCTTTGGTCCCGCCTCTCAACTGTGTAGCAAGAAGTTGGGTAGCTTCAGGGTTATCACTCACACTCAACCAGAGGAAGATTAGCAGTAAATAGGTACCTGGGAGTTAGTTAGCTGTCACGGGCTGCTTCCTGGGGGTGGAGGCCTGGTCGAGGACCGGGCCGCGGGGACACTAAGCCCCGAAATCATCTCAAGATAACCTCAAGAAGGTTGCCTAGCGCCGCCAACCCGTCACATGTTGACGAATACTTCATCTAAGGCCCAAAAACTGTCGTACTAGAAAATGGAAGCGGCTCGCGAAATTGACACACTATCCCGTTTTCTGTTTTGGGTCCTCTGGAAGTGTAGGATCAGGGCACTTTAGTACGTCGGTTTCTCGACGCTGGCGAGAACGGGGCCGTCATTTATGAAAAGCTGTACAACGTGTGCGAAGAGTCTGGAGGGGTGAGGGAGGTGGGGGGCAGGAGAGGGGGGGGGTTGAGTACATGAGGAGGGGGTGTGAGTGGGGGGTTATGAGGTAGGGGGGGGCGGGTCGCTGCCGGAAGTCTCATACTTGGTACATCCGCCTTCCCTCCCAACCCTCTCACGTTCCCTCTCCAAAACCCCCTACCTCTAACCCCTCCCCTCTCTCAACCACCCCCCCCTCACTCACCACCTCCCTTCCCCCCCCCCCACACTGTTGGTTTGACAAACTTTGAAGATACTTTCAGTTAATTTCTTAACAAGTTGGGTAACTAGCTCATCAGTGGTGTAACTTGCTTAGCTAAACGAATTTTGGGGTTCAGTTCGTGAGCCCATAATGTTGGCGAGAGCTTTCCCAGTAGGCTCAGAGTATGGCTGGTATTGGGATCCCGTCCTCGACACAAGTCCATTCCATCCAGCGGTCGACCCCACACACGCATTCATAAAAATATTAATAACATGCTGTTCATTCAAAACAGGAATTTTCTCAAATATAAATTAATTTTATAATAGCATATTGTGTATATATAGACATAGGTTAGGTTAGGTGTTTAGGTTCTGTTGGCGATTATTTGTAGTACGTGGGTGAAGCATTTACAGCGTTGTGGTTCGAACAAAATTCGTCAGTGAAGCACTTGTTCCGGAAGTGTTCGAACGTCAGCAGTTGTGAGTCGTGTGTAAACCGCTTTTCATTCATAAACAGCGGGTTTGGTGGGTGCATGGAATCACTTTTGGATCTTTGTTTGGAGGACGGGCTGACATGTCCAACCCGCGCTTGAAACAACACTTGTTCCAGAAATGTTCGAACGAAATCAGATGCGAGTCGTGTGTAAACCGTTTTTCATTCATAAACAGCTGGGGGTTTGGCAGGTGGATGGAATGGACTCTTGGGTCTTTGTTCAGAGGACGGGCTGTTACACCAACCCGTTCTCACACTAGGCTGTTTAAAGCAGCGGCCGTCCTCCCCAGACGCATTCATCAATTTTAACTGTTAATAATTATTTGTATTTATACTTCGTGGGTGAAGCATTTATAGAATTGTGGTTCGAACAGAGGATGTGAGCGAAGCACTTGTTCCGGAAGTGTTCGGACGCCATCAGTTGAGTCGTGTGTAAACCGCTTTTCATTCATAAACAGCGGGTTTGGCGGCTGGATTAAAGAGCTTGGATCTTTGTATGCGAGAACCGGTTGGTTACACACGACTCACAACTGATGACGTTCGAACACTTCCGGAACAAGTGCTTCACTGACGACTTTTGTTCGAACCACAACGCTATAAATGCTTCACCCACGTACTACAAATAATCGCCAACAGAACCTAAACACCTAACCTAACCTATGCCTATATATACACAATATGCTAATATATTATAAAATTCATTTATATTTGGGAAAATTCCTGTTTTGAATGAACAGCATGTACAAATTTTCATGAATGCGTTTGTGGGGTCGACCGCTGGATGGAATGGAGTTGAGTCGAGGACGGGTCGTGTGTAAACCGTTTTTCATTCATGAACAGAGGGGTTTGGCGGGTGCATGGAATGGACTTCCGTCTTTTATAAGGACGGGCTGCGTATCCTAGTTGCCGTACGGTGTGTGCTTGGAGTACCCAGAGCATGGGTTCGAATCCTCATCACGGTTGCTACTTGTTTTTTCTTAATGCTATCAATGTTAATTTGTTGAAGTATATACTACCTTGACTTCCACTGTTGCTCAGACCCTGTTGCACACTGCAGCTGTTGGGCCCGACACACCTCTCTTCAACATGTGCCGTTAAACAGCGCATGCGCAAACGTGTCTACGCGCACGCACGCACGCGCACGCACGCACGACAAACAATAGAGTATTGATTGTAACTTTTGCTTCTTCTCTTTCCAGGTGAGTGAAGGGTTTTCCCTTGGGACGTGGCCAGGGCTGTGTGTAGGTAAGTGTGTGTGGGTTGTGGGAGGCCAGGTGTGTGGGGGGGGGGGTTGTGGGAGGTCAGGTGTGTGGGGGGGGGGCTGTGGGAGGTCAGGTGTGTGGGGGGCTGTGGGAGGTACTCTTACTTGTACTCTTCAAGTCACTTGTGTTGTCCCGTCTTGAGTACTGCTCAGTACTCACTTCCCCTTCAGAGCAGGAGAGATTGCTGAAATAGAGGGAATACAGAGAACATATACGGCACGCATAGACGAGATAAAACACCTAAATTATTGGGATCGTCTCAAAGCTCTCCAAATGTACTCACTAGAAAGGAGACGAGAGAGATACCAAATAATATACACATGGAAAATGCTGAAGGGCCAGGCCCCAAATCTACACAGTAAAATAACAACGTACTGGAGTGAACGATATGGAAGAAAATGCAAGATTGAACCAGTGAAGAGCAGGAGTGCCATAGGCACAATTAGAGAACACTGTATAAACATCAGAGGTCCGCGGTTGTTCAACGTCCTCCCAGCGACTATAAGAAATATTGCCGGAACAACCGTGGACATCTTCAAGAGAAAACTGGACTGTTTTCTTCAAGAAGTGCCGGACCAACCGGGCTGTGGTGGGTATGTGGGCCGCTCCAAGCAACAGCCTGGTGGACCAAACTCTCACAAGTCGAGGCTCGCCTCGGGCCGGGCTTGGGGAGTAGAAGAACTCCCAGAACCCCATCAACCAGGTATCAAGCAGGTCATGTGTGAGGTAGGATCTCCCACACTCTCACTATCTCTCACCCCCTCTCTCTCACTCCCTCTCACCCCGTCTCTCTACCTCCCTACGACTGCTCCCTCGCCTCTTAACGAGTCAATTAATGTTAAGAGTGCTGTTTACTAGGTTAAATTATTGATAAAATCTGGACGGTTGCCTCGGGTGTGTGTGTTAAAGGTGCGCTTCCAGTTTTGGCCCGGACGGTAGTACCTGGTTGATACCTGGTTAATACCTGGTTGATGGGGTTCTGGGAGTTCTTCTGGGAGTACAGGGGCCGGAGTACAGGCGAGGCTGTAGTGTGTGGTGTTGTGTCTTTGGTACAGCAGGGAGGGAGGTTATCTTGAGGTTATCTTGAGACAATTTTCGGGGCTTTAGTGTCCCCGCGGCCCGGTCCTCGACCAGGCCTCCACCCCCAGGAAGCAGCCTGTGACAGCTGACTAACACCCAGGTACCTGTTTTTACTGCTAGGTAACAGGGGCATAGGGTGAAAGAAACTCTGCCCCTTGTTTCTCGCCGGCGCCCGGGATCGAACCCGGGACCACAGGATCAGAAGTCCAGTGTGCTGTCTGCTCAGCCGACCGGCTCCCGGAGGGAGGGGGGGGGGGAGAAAGGAAAGGGAATTATCAAGGGAAAGCGTTGTTGTTGTTTTAGATTCAGCTACTTAGAACAAACGTTCCAAAGTAGCACGGGCTATGGTGAGCCCGTATTGGACTTACCAGTCACAGGAGCGGGGCTGTAACTCGTATCTCTCAGGGAAAGCACAGAGCCATTTCGACTATATAGCTCTTGGAAAGGGGTGAGGATAAGGATTTGGGATGGGACGAGGGGAAGGAATGGAGCCCAACTACTTGGACGGTCGGGGATTGAACGACGACCAGCATGCAGCGAGACCGTCGCTCTACCGTCCAGCCCAAGTGGTTGGGCTCCATTCTTGTAACTTCGGTATTACTGGGCTGGGGTCAGATTCACGAAGCAGTTACGCAAGTACTTACGAACGTGTACATCTTTCGACAATATTTGACGCCTTTGTTTACATTTATTAAACAGTTTACAAGCATGAAAACTTCCCAATCAACTGTTGTTATTGTTATAAACAGCCTCCTGGTGCTTCGGAGCACATTAACTGTTTAGTAATTGTAAACAAAGCCGCCAAAGATTGAGAAAAGATGTTCAGGTTCTTAAGTGCCTGCGTAACTGCTTCGTGAATCTGGCCCCTGGTCAGTCAACCCGTCCTCGACTCAAGTCCATTACATCCAGCGGTCGACCCCACAGACGCATTCATAAATTTTAACATGCTGTTCATTCAAAACAAGAATTTTCTCAAATATAAATTAATATTATAATATATTAGCATATTGTGCATATATAGGCATAGGATAGGTTAGGTGTTTAGGTTCTGTTGGCGATTATTTGCATTTGTAGTACGTGGGTGAAGCATTTATAGCGTTGTGGTTCGAACAAAACTCGTCAGTGAAGCACTTGTTCCGGATATGTTCGAACGAAATCAGTTGTGAGTCGTGTGTAAACCGCTTTTCATTCATAAACAGGGGGTTTGGCGGGTGCATGGAATCACTTTTGGATCTTTGTTTGGAGGACGGGCTGGGTCAGTAGTGTAATAATAATGCAGCCCGTCCTCCAAACAAGACCCAAAAGTGATTCCATGCACCCGCCAAACCCCCTGTTTATGAATGAAAAGCGGTTTACACACGACTCACAACTGCTGACGTTCGAACATATCCGGAACAAGTGCTTCACTGACTAATTTTGTTCGAATCACAACGCTATAAATGCTTCACCCACGTACTACAAATACAAATAATCGCCAACAGAACCTAAACACCTGACCTAACCTATGCCTATATATGCACAATATGCTAATATATTATAATATTAATTTATACTTGAGAAAATTCCCGTTTTGAATGAACAGCATGTTAAAATTTATGAATGCGTCTGTGGGGTCGACCGCTGGATGGAATGGACTTGAGTCGAGGACGGGTTGTAATAATTAGTGGTGGTTGTGTATTAAGTCACTGTTGGTAGAGTGGTTTGGTGTGGGGTGATGTAGTTGAGATTACTGGCTGGTAATTAAGGCCTTGACTGACGCCACGGCTCTCACCGCCTGGCTTGGCACGTTATCCTGCCGCGGAAAATGGGCCACTTAAGCACAGATTGCACGATAGCATATCTTGACAATATTGGCGCGGCAGAGTGATCCGGAGGACCTTGTTGGTGCTACGTCACAGGGTCAAATACAGCTGCTCTCTGCCCCCCCCCCCTCCTAACCCCCCTCCACCCCACCTGTTACCCCCCCCCCCCCACCTCGCCCACCTGCTCCTTTCTGCACCCCTCACCCCCCCCCACCTACCGCAAAGGCGGGCTTGTGTATAATAATAACACTCTTCATATATTATCATTCACGCTTCAGTGTGTGTGCGTGTGCGTGCGTGCGTGCGTGCGTGCGTGCGTGTGTGCGTGTGTGTGTGTGTGTGTGTGTGTGTGTGTGTGTGTGTGTGTGTGTGTGTGTGTGTGTGTGTGTGTGTGTGTGTGTGTGTGTGTGTGTAATTACCTAAGTGTAGTTACGGGATGAGAGCTACGCTCGTGGTGTCCCGTCTTCCCATTACTCTTTGTCGTATAACACTTTGAAACTAGGTTTCTTAGAAACTATAATATTAAACAGTATTATAAGCTTTGTCACTTTGTCAAAAAAGCTTTGAAACTGCGTGCGTGAGTGCGTACTCGCCTATTTGTGCTTGCGGGTGGTTGAGCTCTGGCTCTTTAGTCCCGCCTCTCAACTGTCAGTCAACTGGTGTACAGGTTCCTGAGCCTACTGGGCTCTGTCATATCTATATTTAAAACTGTGTATGGAGTCAGCCTCCACCACATCACTGCCTAATGCATTCCACTTGTTAACTACTCTGTGGTCACTGTGCACATTAATGCATTAGGAAATTAGGAACTGAAACAGGAAATTCCTGTTTTTCAGTTTTTCCTTCGTGGTCTGACGCTGTCACATTTGTCATCACGTGTTAATTTTCGTGATTTACACACACACACACACACACACACACACACACACACACACACACACACACACACACACACATATATATTGTGGGGCCGGTGGCTGAGCGGACAGCACGCTGGACGCGTGATCCTGTGGTCTCGGGGTTCAATCCCGGGCGCCGGCGAGAAACAATGCCCAGAGTTTCTTTCACCCTAATGCCCCCGTTACCGAGCGGTAAATAGGTACCTGGGAATTAGTCAGCTGTCACGGGCTGCTTCCTGGGGTGTGCGTGATTGAGTGTGTGCGTGTTTATATTGTTGTGGTCGACTGTCAATAGTAGTGACTCGTCCGTTTCTCCCTGCCTGACCAATAATGTAAAAGTGTTAAGCAGTCCTTACTCCAAATAAGTCCTATGTGCATGCAAGAGGTGTAACCATTCACACTAAATACCTTTATGGAATATAGAAACATTTGAGATGAATCAATGTGCTGGCTAGAGACACTTGCGTGTAGTCACAGGACCGTATGGATGGCTTCGGTTAATCCTTCCCTAGTGGAATGACAGAGAGAATGAGCAGGGTATATACTGGCCACTAGGCCAGCCACTAGCCCAGCTACTAGCCCAGCTACTAGCCCAGCTACTAGGCCAGTCACTAGGCCAGTCACTAGGCCAGCCACTAGGCCAGCCACTAGCCCAGCCACTAGGCCAGCCACTAGGCCAGCCACTAGCCCAGCCACTAGGCCAGCCACTAGGCCAGCCACTAGGCCAGTCACTAGGCCAACCACCAGCCCAGCCACCAGCCCAGCCACTAGGCCAGTCACTAGGCCAGTCACTAGGCCAGCCACTAGCCAGCCACTAGGCCAGCCACTAGGCCAGCCACTAGGCCAGCCACTAGGCCAGTCACTAGGCCAGTCACTAGGCCAGCCACTAGCCCAGCCACTAGGCCAGCCACTAGGCCAGCCACTAGGCCAGCCACTAGGCCAGCCACTAGGCCAGTCACTAGGCCAGCCACTAGGCCAACCACTAGGCCAACCACTAGGCCAGCCACTAGGCCAGCCACTAGGCCAGCCACTAGGCCAGCCACTAGGCCAGCCATCTCCTGAATGTAGCTCACAGAAGCTGTCAAAATATTGCGGTCACCAGACGTTTTCCATCAGGTCAGCATTGTAGGGAGAAGTCATGTTGTTAAGGTTCAGTCGACCTCAACCTTCCTGGGTGACTCTACCTGTCGCCAGCACAGTCCAGATTAACCCCCCCCCCCCAAGGTTAATCCTGTTTACAGTGCCAATGACTATGGAGGCGACGTATAGAATATTTAGTAATTATCTTTAACCCATTTTTATCATCTCTTTTTGTCTCCTGGCTTTGACTTCTTGTTACTCTTTCATCTATTCTCATTTTCCTCTTCGTATGTTATCAGCTGTTATCTTCTTTATCTTTCTTTCCTTCAATCGGCTTCCCATCTTGCTCCTCTTATGTCCGGCTTAACCGCTATGTTAATGAGGTGGGCTACATCATTATGTAGTGGGTGAGTGGTGGTAGACTGGTGGTGGTGGTAGACTGGTGGTGGTGGTAGACTGGTGGTGGTGGTGGTGGTGGTAGTGGTGGTGGTGGTTGGCATTGGTGGTAGGAGCCTTGAGATGGTGGGATGTTGGCGTCCTTGGCTGCTTCATGGTAGGGAAGACCAGGCCTTCACTAGGAAGCTGGTCACCACCTGTCACCTCTGACTCTAGCGGCCCTAGGTGACCACGGTGACGGCCCTAGGTGACAGTGTCGGCCCTGGTGACAACGGTCACGGCCCTAGGTGACGACGGTGACGGCCCTAGGTGACGACGGTGACGGCCCTAGGTGACGGTGACGGCCCTAGGTGATGACAGTGACGGCCCTAGGTGACGGTGACGGCCCAAGGTGACGACGGTGACGGCCCTAGGTGACAGTGTCGGCCCTGGGACACCTCAGGGGTAGGGGCTGGGGGCTTCAGGGTATACCAAAACAAGCCAGCAGCAACAGCAGGTATACCACTGGCTGGATACTTGTCTATGAGTATACTTGACTATAACTATAATATATAGTCATAGGATACTTGACTATGACTATAATACTATATACACCATTTACTATCACAGACACATCATGTAGACTAGGAATTTATATTATTTAAAAATCAAATCCCCGAAAGTTTGGTCCAGGCGGCCATGGCACTATTCATGGCACCTCTGAATCTCTATTATAAAATTGATGGTTTAAAATAAAACTTGAGAGTTTGAACAATTTAATACATTTATGGACAATATATGTTGTAGATTCGGAAGATTAAAAGTTGGGAATCCAGAGCAAGACTTTAATACATGTCAGGCACCCGGGATAGAGGGGTAGGAACCGGGGCCCAGGCGCTAGAGCTTGTCCTGTTGCCTCACTGGGAGGTATGGTATCTTCTCTGGCCTCTCCTGGCCCTTGTCATGGGGGGGGGGGCTGATGGGTTAAAGGGGGACTATGATGAACCCAGCCAGGCCACTTAGCCAGCCATTTAGACAGCCAGCCAGCCATTTAGACAGCCAGCCAGCCAGCCAGCCTGCCACATAGTGAGCCAGCCAGCCTGCCACATAGTGAGCCAGCCAGCCAGCCAGCCACATAGCCAGCCAGCCAACCAGCCAAGCACCAGCCAGCCAGCCAGCCAGCCAGCCACATAGCCAGCCAGCTAGCCAGCCAGCCACATAGCCAGCCAGCCAGCCAGCCACATAGCCAGCCAGCTAGCCAGCCAGCCACATAGCCAGCCAGCCAGCCACATAGCCAGCCAGCTAGCCAGCCAGCCACATAGCCAGCCAGCCAGCCAGCCAGCCACATAGCCAGCCAGCCAGCCACATAGCCAGCCAGCCAGCCAGCCACATAGCCAGCCAGCCAGTCGGGCGTGTTGGCAGCCACGCACTAAGCCAGACAGACGGTCGGCTAGCCAGCAGTACAGTAAACATAAAGGCACCCAGACCCACGTAGTTTGGCTGCCACTTTAATCTCCAACCACCAGTTTAGTCATTAGCTACTCATAAGTATTTCCCGTTACTTATATTACATGACTTGTAAGTGATGCTGAAATTTGAATGTGTTGAGAATGTAAAGATGACATTATACAAGTCAAACTATAAAAGTATCGCGGCCTATATAGCTTCTATATAGTATATATAGAAGCAACAGTCTAGTGGACCAAATTCTCACAAGTCAAGCCGGGCCTCGGGCCGGGCTTGGGGAGTAGAAGAACTCCCAGAACCCCATCAACCAGGTATATGTGGGCCTGCGGGGCCGCTCCAAGCAACAGCCTGGTGGACCAAACTCTCACAAGTCAAGCCGGGCCTCGGGCCGGGCTTGGTGAGTAGAAGAACTCCCAGAACCCCATCAACCAGGTATATGTGGGCCTGCGGGGCCGCTCCAAGCAACAGCCTGGTGGACCAAACTCTCACAAGTCAAGCCTGGCCTCGGGCCGGGCTTGGGGAGTAGAAGAACTCCCAGAACCCCATCAACCAGGTATCAACCAGGTATAGCTTCTATACTGTCTAGACAGTACGGTATAGAAGATATAAAGTCTATATAAACCGCTCCCAAAATAGAATTATCTGTGGGAGGAATATTGTTTAACTCGTGTGTGTTCTTAAGTACACACAGTGGATAAGCACCTCCAAAGGATGCCTGATCAACCAGGCTGTGACTCATACGTCAGGCTGCGAGCAGCCGCGTCTAACAGCCTGGTTGATCAGTCCAGCAACCAGGAGGCCTGGTCGACGACCGGGCCGCGGGGACACTCAGCCCCGGAAGCACCTCAAGGTAGCCTCAAGGTAGGTAGCCACACTATTGGACTGTATTGCACCATATATAGGTCCCAATATGTTTATATGTATATAGGTCTCGATATATGTTTATACAAGACTCGCATATATCGACACCTGTCTTTAGTGGCGAGTTGATAAGTCACCGTAGCACACTGAGAAGACCTTATTTCCCGTGAATTAAATTGACTAGTATAGGTACCGTATTCACCTATTTGTTCTCGCTTATTTATGCTTGCGGGGGTTGAGCTTTGGCTCTTTGGTCCCGCCTCCCGTGTGTGGCAGCCTGTGATAATTATATCCCCCCAGATCATACCCGAGATATGACCAACATACACACATGATATGTTCACAGCGTATAGATATCCCAGGTACAGACCAATGAAGATATAAACCAGGTATTGATACAAATAGATTGAGTGGATAGCCAGGAGAAAGCGCCAAGCCATTACGACTATATAGCACTTGGAAGGGGTCAGGATAAGGATTTGGGATGGGACGGAGGAAAGGAATGTTGCCCAACCACTTGTGGACAGTCGGGGATTGAACGCCGACCTGCATGAAGCGAGAGGCAAGCTGAGGGGACACAGCTGGAAATGGGAAACGCAGATGACCGTAGGAACTATCAGGAATGTTTTTATTCACTGCGAGTGGTCCAACATCAGAGGCCCGAGACTGTTCAACACGCTTCCACTACACATAAGGGACATAACTGGCCGACCCCTCACAGTGTTCAAGAGAGAACTATCAACATCAGAGGCCCGAGACTGTTCAACACGCTTCCACTACACATAAGGGACATAACTGGCCGACCCCTCACAGTGTTCAAGAGAGAACTATCAACATCAGAGGCCCGAGACTGTTCAACACGCTTCCACTACACATAAGGGACATAACTGGCCGACCCCTCACAGTGTTCAAGAGAGAACTATCAACATCAGAGGCCCGAGACTGTTCAACACGCTTCCACTACACATAAGGGACATAACTGGCCGACCCCTCACAGTGTTCAAGAGAGAACTATCAACATCAGAGGCCCGAGACTGTTCAACACGCTTCCACTACACATAAGGGACATAACTGGCCGACCCCTCACAGTGTTCAAGAGAGAACTATCAACATCAGAGGCCCGAGACTGTTCAACACGCTTCCACTACACATAAGGGGCATAACTGGCCGACCCCTCACAGTGTTCAAGAGAGAACTATCAACATCAGAGGCCCGAGACTGTTCAACACGCTTCCACTACACATAAGGGGCATAACTGGCCGACCCCTCACAGTGTTCAAGAGAGAACTCTATCAACATCAGAGGCCCGAGACTGTTCAACACGCTTCCACTACACATAAGGGACATAACTGGCCGACCCCTCACAGTGTTCAAGAGAGAACTATCAACATCAGAGGCCCGAGACTGTTCAACACGCTTCCACTACACATAAGGGGCATAACTGGCCGACCCCTCACAGTGTTCAAGAGAGAACTCTATCAACATCAGAGGCCCGAGACTGTTCAACACGCTTCCACTACACATAAGGGACATAACTGGCCGACCCCTCACAGTGTTCAAGAGAGAACTATCAACATCAGAGGCCCGAGACTGTTCAACACGCTTCCACTACACATAAGGGACATAACTGGCCGACCCCTCACAGTGTTCAAGAGAGAACTATCAACATCAGGGGCCCGAGACTGTTCAACACGCTTCCACTACACATAAGGGACATAACTGGCCGACCCCTCACAGTGTTCAAGAGAGAACTATCAACATCAGGGGCCCGAGACTGTTCAACACGCTTCCACTACACATAAGGGACATAACTGGCCGACCCCTCACAGTGTTCAAGAGAGAACTATCAACATCAGAGGCCCGAGACTGTTCAACACGCTTCCACTACACATAAGGGGCATAACTGGCCGACCCCTCACAGTGTTCAAGAGAGAACTATCAACATCAGGGGCCCGAGACTGTTCAACACGCTTCCACTACACATAAGGGACATAACTGGCCGACCCCTCACAGTGTTCAAGAGAGAACTATCAACATCAGAGGCCCGAGACTGTTCAACACGCTTCCACTACACATAAGGGACATAACTGGCCGACCCCTCACAGTGTTCAAGAGAGAACTATCAACATCAGAGGCCCGAGACTGTTCAACACGCTTCCACTACACATAAGGGACATAACTGGCCGACCCCTCACAGTGTTCAAGAGAGAACTGGATAAGCACCTCCAAAGAATACCTGATCAACCAGGCTGTGACTCATACGTCAGGCTGCGAGCAGCCGCGTCTAACAGCCTAGTTGATCAGTCCAGCAACCAGGAGGCCTGGTCGACGACCGGGCCGCAAGGACACTAAGCCCCGGAAGCACCTCCAGGTAACCTCCAGGTGGTAAGTAAATCTTTACCTGCTTGAAGCAGTCGTGGTGTAACTTCTAGAGTCAATATCAGAGTACGGCGAGACGGTACTTGTCAAAGTCCCCGGTACAGTGGCTACGAGAGCCCCTATAGCTGTATATCTTGAGGTTATCTTGAGATGATTTCGGGGCTTTAGTGTCCCCGCGGCCCGGTCCTCGACCAGGCCTCCACCCCTAGGAAACAGCCCGTGACAGCTGACTAACACCCAGGTACCTATTTTACTGCTAGGTAACAGGGGCATAGGGTGAAAGAAACTCTGCCCATTGTTTCTCGCCGGCGCCTGGGATCGAACCCAGGACCACAGGATCACAAGTCCAGCGTGCTGTCCGCTCGGCCGACCGGCTCCCTCCGGTCCCTATAGCTCGAAGATTTACAACCATTCTTCTAAGCATGATATTTCACGGTTAGAATTGGTTCTCGTGCCTCCTCCTCCTCTTGCTTCCTGGGTCTCTAGTATGTGGTGGAGTTCAGACCATCGTGCTGGGTCAGTACCCTGGTGACCTTTTACATGGGAGGTCAAACCTGAGAGTCTGACCTCCCTATATAAACAATAGCTAAATTAGGGACAAGGGGCCAGATTCACGAAGCTGTTTCACAAGTACTTACGAATGTGTGTACATCTTTCCTCAATCTTTGACAGCTTTGGTTACATTTATTAAACAGTTTACAAGCATGAAAACTTGCCAATCAACTGTTTGTTATTGTTATAAACAGCCTCCTGGTGCTTCCGAGCTCATTAACTGTTTAATAACTGTAAACAAAGCCGCCAAAGATTGAGAAAAGACGTACAGGTTCGTAAGTGCTTGCGTAACTGCTTCGTGAATCTGGCCCCAGATCAGCAGTAGCAACAGTAATAGAGCATCACAATATGTATTCACCAATACTTTCACTCACTATTCACCTGGTTGATACCTGGTTGATGGGGTTCTGGGAGTTCTTCTACTCACCAAGCCCGGCCCGAGGCCAGGCTTGACTTGTGAGAGTTTGGTCCACCAGGCTGTTGCTTGGAGCGGCCCGCAGGCTCACATACCCACCACAGCCCGGCTGATCCGGAACTCCTTGGAGGAATAAATCTAGTTTCCTCTTGAAGATGTCCACGGTTGGACATCACACTAACACGCAATTCATACTTCCACACAGACCTATTCCATGTACCTATTCCGTAATACCTTTTGATGTAAGAAAAACAGGATTTTCATAGGTGTGAGGCGACAGCAGCAGCAGCAGCAGGTGGTGGTACACACAACCTTGGCTAGGGAAGAGTGTCTGGGTGGTGACCACACACTCACCAGGTGAGACTGGCCACTAGCCAGGCTGCACAGGTACAATTCCGGTCATTCACACGTAAAACACACCACAATTGAACAGTAAAACACAGTACCATCACAGTGAAAACAGTTGGTTGCTGGACCAACAGGGCTGTTAGTGGGCCTGCGGGTCGCTCCAAGCAGCAAGCAGCCTGGTGGACTAAGCTCAAGTCAAGCTTGGCCTCGGGGCCGGGCTTCGAGTAGAACAACTCCCAGAACCCCATCAAGCAGGTTCACGTCCTTACGAACGTGTTGAAGGCATTTTGTCAAGTTTGGTGTTTTTAGTGGTACTATAGGTACTCTTTATTTAGTGGTACTCTTTAATGGTACTCTTTAGGTACTATAGAAGGTGTGTGTGTCATTGGTATGGAGGCGCGGCCGTCATACCCCCAGCTGGAGAGGCCACGGCCACACACGTGGTAGTGGGAAAAAAAACAAGGAGGGGGGGGGGGTGACTGGCAGAGACATCAGGGTTGTGGAGGGCAGTGTTCGGCGGGGGAGACGGGAAGGGTGGGGAGGACACTGAGATATACATACAGTATATATATATGTGTGTAAGTCGGTAATTATCAAAGAAGGCTCCAAGCCGGGAAGGCTATGTAGTACCAAATATGTTTGTGTGTGTGTGTTCATTCCTTCATTCCTTCTGATGATGTATTAATATACGAAAGTACTTAAGGAATTTTCTTTTTCAATTCTTCCTCCGTGGTCTGACACTGTCACATTTTTCACTACATGTTAATTTTCGTGATTTTCACTCACTCACTCACTCACTCACTCACTCACTCACTCACTCACTCACTCACTCACTCACTCACTCACTCACTCACTCACTCGTGACAACCCATCAACATGGGTTCAGGGAGAGTAAATCTTGCCTACTAACAGCTGACAAAAATTAAGCAAGAAAGAGAAGGCTGGACGGACTGCATTTCTTTTGAACTGTCGGAAAGCCTTTGACACAGTACCCCATAAAAGGCTGATGATTTGGACAAATCATCAGCCTTTTAATTTATTTTATTTTAAATGATTTAAAATAAATTTTAATAAATAAATATTATATTATTTATTATATATATATATATATATATATATATATATATATATATATATATATATATATATATATATATATATATATATATATATATATATAAAAGTTTGTGAGGGTACCACCTCTGGTGCCAATGTGGGGACCCATAGCCTCGGAGAAGAAAATAAAAAGTATTCAGAGGAGACCTTGTGGTTTCTCACTGAACACTAATATTATCTTCTCCTACCACCCCCATTCTTTTGTATGTACACATATATATTTACTTTATTTGAACTTTGTTACAAAAAAGGAGTTACATATGGATATATATATATATATATATAATATGAGAGAGGGATAGATAGATATGCAGCTCCTAGCAGCTGTCTAAAATTAAAGTCTAGAACTGTTAGGTGAACAGAGGCTAAAGGAGACGTTGCCCAAATGTTGCCGCGGTAATTAAAGCCCCTCCTGCTCCCTCCTAATCTTTACCCCCAGTGTGGGTGGTTGTTAGTGACTTGGTGGGGGAGGGAGGCCTATTTTCACCCCTCTGGGGGGGGGGGGAGTGTCGTGGGGGTAGGGGTTCAATAGGGGAGGGGAGAGGGGAGAATGGGTCGGCCCCCCCTAGGTCACACCACCTCAGGATCCAGTTACGAGGAAGTGTCAAGAAATGGAACACTTCACAGCGAGGTGCTGTTGTGTGCGGGTATGTTGACCTCTGACCCTTTTATGCCCTGTCTACTGACCCCTTTATGCCCCGTCTACTCGCCCCTTTATGCCCCGTCTACTCGCCCCTTTATGCCCCGTCTACTGACCTTGTTACGCCTATTGGTTTATAATTTATTCTGACCTGCGAATTTCGTGTTGAATCCTACCTTAAATGTGTAGCTGGAGGTGGCTGCCAAGACGCCTTAAAGTGCCTTCGACATGTTGCCCTCCAGCTCCCTAGCCCAGCCTCTCCAGTTGTCCCGGGTACTGAGTGACTCGAACCTAACCTACCCAGGACCCCACGAGCAGCAGACACGACAAGCTGGTCTAATTTAGCGAGCCGCTATGATGTATAGTACATCATATTTTGACGTTCAAGATTTTGACGTCAAAATATCATGTATTATTCAAGAGGACCTTTTCTAGCATCTGTGTGTGTGTGTGTGTGTGTGTGTGTGTGTGTGTGTGTGTGTGTGTGTGTGTGTGTGTGTGTGTGTGTGTGTGTGTGTGTGTATACTCACCTAGTTGTGCTTGCGGGGGTTGAGCTCTGGCTCTTTGGTCCCGCCTCTCAACTGTCAGTCAACAATGTGTGTGTGTGTGTGTGTGTGTGTGTGTGTGTGTGTCAGTAGTTCAGTGCTGTGACACTTTCACTCGTTATTCGTATATACATTTAAAACTGTGCACGGAAGTGTGTGTGTAGTGTAGGGAGGGGAAGGGGAGGGGAGTTGCGTGCGTGTGTGTGTGTGTGTGTGCAAGTTAGTGAGGTACGGGCGTGTAGGGGAAGACAGGGGGAGGGTTGAAGGTAATATATGTGACAGGCAACGGTCCTCTATCTCCCCCAGGGTCCCCCTGATATGGCGTTACCATCACGCTACTGGGGGCGGACTTAACCTCACGCAGCTGTACCGTGTCTGGGTGTGTGTGTACCGTGTCTGGGGGTGTGTGTACCGTGTCTGGGGGTGTGTGTACCGTGTCTGGGGGTGTGTGTACCGTGTCTGGGGGTGTGTGTGAGGGAGGTGGACCAGGCAGACACAGCCTGCACCATCAAATTGCCATGCTATAAGCTAGTTCTTCCACTCAGGAGACTTGTGTTTGAGGCAGGTGTGTGTGTGTGTGTGTGAGTGTGTGTGTGTGTGTGTGTGAGTGTGAGTGTGAGTGTGAGTGTGAGTGTGTGTGTGTGTGTGTGTGTGTGTGTGTGTGTGTGTGTGTGTGTGTGTGTGTGTGTGTGTGTGCCAGGCACCATGGGAGTGAGGGAGCCAGCTTGGGAGAGGATAGAGAACTCCTGCGGGGGAGGTGAGACAGCTTGGGTATTTACGTCACTGCCTCCGTCCCCCTCACACACCACCAGGGCGGTGGTCTCGCTTTAGTTGGTGCTGGAGAAGCGTTGCGTGCGTGTGTGTGTGAGTGCGTGCGCGTGTGCCTGTGCGTTTACCATAGTTCGCCCTGAAACACTTGACGCGTTGATCTTCTCCTCTCCACTACTGGTGGTGGTCTCAGTGGTGTCTTGGGCACATATGTGACCCTTGTGGTGGGAGACGGTACCCCAAGATATCCAGAACAAGTAGATATCTTGATGCCTTGAACAAGTAGCTAGTAGTTATCTTGATGGGCCGAACAAGTAGAGATCTTGAGGTACGCAATACAAGTGTTTGGTGGAAGGAGACACTCTATAAACCATCGTCATTAAGATTATGGCGGTCTTCACCCTGCTGGGGTGAGGACCTAGCGGCTTACAAGGCTGGGGTGGTGGTCGGGATGCGCGCTAGGTGGCGTAGGGAGGATATGAGGGTACCCTTGGGGCTTGGGGGAGTAGAAGAACTCCCAGAACCCCATCAACCAGGTCCCCTGAGGCTTGGGGGAGTAGTAGAACTCCCAGAACCCCATTAATCAGGTCCCCTGAGGCTTGGGGGAGTAGTAGAACTCCCAGAACCCCATTAATCAGGTCCCCTGAGGCTTGGGGGAGTAGTAGAACTCCCAGAACCCCATTAATCAGGTCCCCTGAGGCTTGGGGGAGTAGTAGAACTCCCAGAACCCCATTAATCAGGTCCCCTGAGGCTTGGGGGAGTAGAACTACTCCCAGAACCCCATCAACCAGGTCCCCTGAGGCTTGGGGGAGTAGAACTACTCCCAGAACCCCATCAACCAGGTCCCCTGAGGCGTCAGTACCGGACGGACGTAAAGTCTTGCTCCAAGGATAAGTGTCGGGCCAGGCTTTGACTTCGACGCACGGTAGGGAATGTCTGTGTAGGGGGGCATAGTGTACCCCATAGTGTCTGTGTAGGGGGGCATAGTATACCCCATAGTGTCTGTGTAGGGGGCATAGTATACCCCATAGTGTCTGTGTAGGGGGGCATAGTGTACGGTTATTTACAGGGAGTTGGGGGTGGTGAGTGGCGCCCAGAGGCCCACTCTGCCACTGTGTGTGGGGAGCCATCCCAACGGGGAGTAGAGCTGGCATGGGGACGGCAGGCAAGGATGTTTTTGTTGCAATTTCTACCACAGGTTTGGCTATTTATAATGGTAGCCGCCATATATGCATTTGTCTGTCCTTCATGGACGTGGTTATAGATCCGTTACACTTTGTGTAGTAGAATATATGCACTTACATGGTGATTTAGGTACTTTTACGATGGTAAAATGCATTAATAACCAGCATATATACATATGGTCTGTCCTACATATAGAGGATTAAATAGTATGTAGTTATGTACATATTGAATACTCGGCCTCAGAAGGTGATGAAGGGCCTTTTACAACTTTAAAGTTGGTTGATATATATAAGTGGTTATATCTTTATTGAGAGAAATGCATTACAATTTGCCTAATGTGAGGAATGGTGTGTTTGGAGCACATGTTTAGCGATGTGCTCAAGGCCAGGATGTGTTGGGTCACGCTCAAGAGCAGCCGCCACCAGAGGCCAGCGGGCCGGCGACTCCTCTAGACAAATCTCAAGACAGATAGAGGCGGCACGTTCCCTTGCAAGATGACAAGCTGAGGGAGACGTCTATACCGTCCCTGCCTTCACTACCACCTCTATCCCCTATCCTCCCCCCCTACTACCACCTCTCCCCTATCCTTCCCCCCCCCCCCTACTACCACCTCTCCCCTATCCTTCCCCCCCTACTACCACCTCTCCCCTATCCTTCCCCCCTACCACCCCCAGTTTTCCCCTCCATCTTCCCCATCACTGTAAACCTCCCAGGCGTCGTGGTGTATACTCCCTCACCACAGTTTACAGGAGGGCGCTTCAGGTAGACTCGTTCGTGGGACGTTATGACTGGCGAGCCCTTGTTTCTTGCCATATGTGCTTTTGAAACTATGAATGGAGGCGGCTCCTAGTTCCCTATGTGGTTCCTTCCACTGGCTAACTGCCCTTACTGAGGAAGTGTGTGTCGTCTCTGCTTGTCTTGCCTGTTTCAGTATTTAATATGTTTGGATCATGTCCACTTTATTTTGTATTCTTCCGGTGGCGCCAAGGTTTAACTCCTTCAGTCTATCCTGGTAGCATTTCCCCTCAGTTCTGGGACTGGTGTAGCAAACCTTTTATTTTATCAAACTTCACTTTGTTTCTTGAGATGGAGGGGGGGTGGGTTTAAGGTCCCCCCCACCTTAAGTAATCTGCTGCTCTCCCTCACACTGTTGTGCAGCTGATGGCTTCTCCAAAATAATATTACGTCTGAGCCTCGTGGATTCCTCAATTCCATTGTCTCATTCTGCTGTCATTGTACCTTCTGCCAATCTTCAGTACTTTACACGGGTGTGGAGTAACTTCCAGTGGCCCGGCCTGGCCTGCACCCTACCTAAGTGTTCCCAGAAGTTAACACACTCGGTAGACGCTGCGTGAGAGGTCTAAGTCATTAACTATATGCCATTTGCGTATACGAAAATCAGTAGAGGTTCCAGCACTGGCTCTTGTGGGAGGGGGGAGGGACTCTGATTCTCCTATTCTCTTGCTGTTATTCTGCTTCCTTTTCACCCAATTAAACACTATTGTTCTTCCAGCATGGTTATCTACTGTGTGTGTGGGGGGGGGTAGGGGGGACCTCCACCCCCCTTCCTCCGGCGTTCCAGTCATCAAAAATGTGGATGTTTCATCTCGTTCACAGAATCCAATCATCGCGGGGCGCATCGTTCCTCTTGGGTCATTTACCAGGAAAGGCCGCGCGCGCGCGCGTGTGGATGGTGATGGAGGGATTGGTTCTGTATCTATGGTGAGGGGTTGGGTGGGTGGTGTTGTGAGTGTGTGTGGGTGCTGTGAGGGTTGTGAGAGTGGGTGGGTGATGGTGGACGGGGCCACCGCTCTGAAGAGAACCTTGTGAGGGGAGACCGCTCGTCTCTTCCTTATGATTGGTGCGTCGTCCATGTCGGGCCTCTTGGGTCAGTCGTGTGAACATGTCGTGTTGCACTTGTTCCTCTGGTACAGGTCGACATGCTGACGTGACTTTTGGCGGAGAGTTCCTGCGACACGCAGTTGCTACTTAGCCCGCGGGTTGTGCTACTTGGGGTGTGCCGGTCGCTTCCTGCCCTAGCCTCACTGATCAATTTATTACTAGGGAAGTCTGCCCTCTGACCAGAAAGGCAGAGAATTCTCTCCCTTTCTCGGGGTCTGGGTACTAGTGACAGGATGAACAACCCAGCGGGTTTTCTTCCTTTTAGGGAGTGTTGTACATGCTGCTATGGCGGTGTGGCCACTCACAGGGAGCCGGTCGGCCGAGCGAACAGCACGCTGGACTTGTGACCCTGTGGTCCTGGGTTCGATCCCAGGCGCCGGCGAGAAACATTGGGCAGAGTTTCTTTCACTCTATGCCCCTGTTACCTAGCAGTAAAATAGGTACCTGGGTGTTAGTCAGCTGTCACGGGCTGCTTCCTGGGGGTGGAGGCCTGGTCGAGGACCGGGCCGCGGGAATACTGAAAAAAAAGCCCCGAAATCATCTTAACATAACAGGATGAATGGCGCTGCCCAATAAACTCGCCCCTCGGGGCAAAAATTAAAAAAAAAAATCTTGAAACCAAAGGATTGCTAAAGGTTGAGGGGAAAGTGGTGAGAAAGGAAGATTGAAAGATCATACAACAACCCTTCCTCACAAGTAGTGAGTCACATTTTGATGAGTAAATCCCCTACAGCCAAAAAATGTATTAATAAAATTCATAGCAGCACCCCGAAATTGACGCAATGTCCCATTTTCTATTCGCGGGTCGTCGGTTAGTTAGGTTCACAACGATACTAAACTCGTAGGACATCGAAGTCATTTATTATGCACCCCATACCCACCCTGTGGGCTACTAAACTCGTAGGACATCGAAGTCATTTATTATGCACCCCATACCCACCCTGTGGGCTGGCTATGCCCTAACCTATCCGAGGATCCACCAACAGAAAACAGGACATCACGTCAATTTTGTGAGCCGCAATGATTTTATGCAACCTGCTCTCGCACAAGACAGTACATATATGACTTGTTGCTTATAGTCAATATTTGGTATATTAATAAGTACATATATGGCATATTCCAAGTCACATATTGTTTTCAAGGTATGAATTCTTCATACTGATTTACTAAACACCAATTTTAATATTAGGAATTTCTTTTTCAGTTTTATTAAACAATAGAGATTTTATACAAAATTTTGACAATATCCTGAGTTACTTTACAATTTATTTAAATATTTTAGTTTTGTTTTATTATTTCTATAAAACTGTAATATCAATATAAGTATAGGTTAAGTACTAATTGTAATTAAGAAGCAATAAGATACTTGTCTTACCATACTAAGAAGGTTAGGTTAGGTCAGGTGTTTTCTATTCAGATTTTCAAGGTAAACTCAAATATTCACAATAAATTAGTATGTCACATATGCACTTATTAATAAGCCAATATTGACTGTAAGCAAGTGCGAGAACGAGTTGCTTTATTAGTATGTCATATTTTGACCTTAGGAGAGTTACACGTAATACTGGAGAGGACGGGTTGGGGTCACGGGGACGGGCCACGAGGACGGGTTGGGGCCACGAGGACGGGTTGGGGTCACGGGGACGGGCCACGAGGACGGGTTGGGGTCACGAGGACGGGTTGGGGTCACGGGGACGGGCCACGAGGACGGGTTGGGGTCACGGGGACGGGCCACGAGGACGGGTTGGGGTCACGAGGACGGGCCACGAGGACGGGTTGGGGCCACGAGGACGGGTTAGGGCCACGAGGACGGGTCACGAGGACGGGTCGGGGTCGTCTTCAGCAGGCGCCAACCAAGTACCAACATACAGACCGTATATTGTATAGTTAGAGGGAGCGTGGGGGGAGGAGGAGAATGTGAGGGGTGAGAGGGGAGGGGAGAATGTGTGAAGGGGAGAGGGGAGGGGAGAGAATGTGAAGGGGGAGAGGGGAAGAGGGAATGACTCGGTCAGGGGAGAGGGGAGGGGAGAGAATGTGAGGGGAGAGGGGAAGAGGGAATGACTCAGTCAAGGGGAGAGGGGAGGGGAGAGAATGTGAGGGGAGAGGGGAAGAGGGAATGACTCAGTCAAGGGGAGAGGGGAGGGGAGAGAATGTGAGGGGAGAGGGGAAGAGGGAATGACTCAGTCAAGGGGAGAGAATGTGAGGGGAGAGGGGAAGAGGGAATGACTCAGTCAAGGGGAGAGGGGAGGGGAGAGAATGTGAGGGGAGGGGGAAGAGGGAATGACTCGGTCAGGGGAGAGGGGAGGGGAGAGAATGTGAGGGGAGGGGGAAGAGGGAATGACTCGGTCAGGGGAGAGGGGAGGGGAGAGAATGTGAGGGGAGGGGGAAGAGGGAATGACTCAGTCAAGGGGAGTGGGTGCCAGTGACCACCGTCTGTGGCAGATAGTAAAGATGGCCTGGGGTATAAATGCGCACATATGTGTGTATTTGTTTTTCCTCTCAGTTCTGTTATTGAGCCGTGTTGCTAAAATTAACAAGCAGGGATTTTGTATAGTTTTTAGTTAGTTTTAAAATCTGTAAAACCAAGTTGCAATAGGTGTTTGCCAGGACGCAAGGGAGGTATCGTCCCAGACCTACACAGCCACAGTACAAACCTCACCCAAACACACAGTGTAAAATGCACAAATACAGGTTGTAAATGCACAGACACAAGGTGTAAATGCACAGACACAGGGTGTAAATGCACAGACACAGGGTGTAAATGTACAGATACAGGGTGTAAATGTACAGATACAGGGTGTAAATGCACAAATACAGGGTGTAAATGCACAAACACAGGGTGTAAATGCACAAACACAGGGTGTAAATGCACAAATGCTCACCCCACACAGGGTGAGTGACGCTACCCAATAAACTCGCCCTTCGGGACAAACTGTAATCAAATAATTGTCATAACTTTACCCAATTGAAAAGAGAAACAAAGAAATGTCATTGATATGTTGTAATAACATGTGAGTGACAATTTTATTCCCTGAATATGACATGCCCTCATGTCATAACTGCAGTGTTCCGGGCTGCTTCCTGGGGGTAGAGGCCTGGTCGAGGACCGGGCCGCGGGGACGATAAGCCCCGAAATCATCTCAAGATAACCTCAAGATATGCCCTCATGTCATAACCCCATGCCCTCATGTCATAAATAACTCCATGCCCTCATGTCATAACTCCATGCCCTCATGTCATAAATAACTCCATGCCCTCATGTCATAACTCCATGCCCTCATGTCATAACTAACCCCATGCCCTCATGTCATAACTAACCCCATGCCCTCATGTCATAACTAACCCCATGCCCTCATGTCATAACTAACCCCATGCCCTCATGTCATAACTAACCCCATGCCCTCATGTCATAACTAACCCCATGCCCTCATGTCATAACTAACCCCATGCCCTCATGTCATAACTCCATGCCCTCATATCATAAATAACTCCATGCCCTCTTAACTTGTAATTAAAATTAAAGCTTGAAGTCCCGTAATAAATTTGTTTAGTAAACAAATGTTCGTTAATTAAAAACTTTGATGTTCGTTGATTTAGTATAAAGTTCATTATAGCACTATAATGAGTGCCAAGAGTTAACGGTTAGTGTTAATAATACTTCCTAAAAAATTCACAGTTATAATAGACAACTGCATGTATAGATATTTATATACTTTTTAATGGTTTGTATACCATTATTCCCATACTTGTAGTGTATTAGACCATTAACACCATCCTTTACACAAAGTTGTTTAATAAGAGGGGGATAGGGGTAGGTAGTGTGGCGGGGAGGGGGTGTGGATGGTGAGGGGGGGAGATTGGGGGGATGTGAGGGGGGAATATAAAGGGGCAGGGAAAAGGGGATGATAGTGTGTGTGGGGGAGAGAGGGGTTGACCAACGGTGAACCAGTACTGGTAACCGTGCTGAGGCTGTGAGGAAGGGTCGAGGGTAGAGGCATAGAGATCAAGAGGCGAGTCACTAGCGTAGTTCTTTAGTGTTGTGGTGGAGGAGTGGTGGTGGCGGCGCCATGTGGTGGTGGAGGAGCCTGGAGGGCGGACAGTACGGCCAGGGCGGTCGGTGGTGGAGGTGGGATGATAGCCATGTTTACCATAGCAGTATTGAACGTGGTGGCCCACGCTCAACGCCGCCACCACCGCCTGTCCCTGGCCGTCTCTCCCATGCTCCCTCCCTCCACCTCTCCCATCCATGCAAGTAGTGACACTGTTGAGGGGTCGGTGGTGGAGGGCAGCCATGGTGGTGGTGGTGAGGCGGCTGGAGAAGCGAGCACAAGAAAGGAGGCAGAGCATGTGGACAAGTGCTTTTGTGACATCATCACTATCAGCAGGCACTTGGCTTCAAGCACCCCCACCACCACCCACCCCTAGTACCCACCACTACCAGCACCCACCCACCCCACCCACCACCAGTACCCACCACTACCACCACCCACCCACCCCACCCACCACCACCAGCACTCATCACCAGCACTCACCCTACCCACCACCAGCACTCACCCCACCCACCCACCCTACCCACCCCACCCACCCACCCACCCTACCCACCACCAGCACTCACCCCACCCACCAAACTCTCCCTCATGACAGCACCCTATAGTCTATCTAGTGCCAGTTCCTGGGATCAGTGCCCCCCGCGGCCCGGTCTCTGCCCAGGCCTTCTGGTTGTTGGTCTAAGAATGCAAATTTAATTGCAGTCTCAGAGCACATTCTAATTAAATCCCAAATTGTTGCATTCTACAGCATGCAAATGTAAAAGTTTTAGGTGGCCCTAATAATTTAGATGTTTTATTGAATTGATTGTGGTAGTAAAGGACCTTGACACGTTATGTAGGTCAACACTGTAGCCAGCTGTGAATGGGGCTGTTAGTGTGGGACAATATTCCACCCAAGAGTGTCACTAGTGTCTCAAGAGGTACTGTGAGTGGTGTGATTATTGAGCTCTAGCAACAGCCCAGCTACTGAGTAGTCTTATAACCCAAACTTTCCTTATTAACTCTACTCAATAGCTCGGTCAATAGAGCTTCGGCCACACTCACGTGGGTGGGGGGGTTCAGGGTTCGAGTCTCCCAGAGCCCAGGTGAATGGAATGTTTATTTCCAGAAAAGTTTGGGTGACAATTTGTGTGTACAAAGATTGCGGGATCGTATTCAAATTCAAATGTTTATCTAGGTAAAGTACATACTACATACATACACGGGGTGATACAAATATTGATGGATTTATAGATAGCGCTAGTACATACAATGCCTAAAGCCACTATTACGCAAAGCGTTTCGGGCAGGAATTCCGAATTCGGTTTCGGGTATTTTAGGGAAAGTGTGGCGCTTAACAGATTGATTGATTGATGAAGATTAAGCTACCCAAAAGGTGGCACGGGCATGAATAGCCCATAAGTGGTGGCCCTTTTGAGCCATTACCAGTATCAAGAGCTGATACTGGAAATCTGTGGAGGTGCGACTGCACCCTGCGTGACGGGAGATGTCTCCCGTGGCGCTTAACAATTGACCGGTTTCTTATCTAGTCTTCAGGCCTAAATCACCCGTTTCCCCCCCCCCCCCCCCACAAAATACTGGCTTGACATGTCTATCGCCAGCCATGAACGCAGCTTCCCACTATAGTGTGTGTGGGTTAGTGGGTGAGAGGGGCGGGTGTCCCGGGCCCGGCCAACTTGTGTACGCCAGCGGCCAGTGGTCCGGGTTATGACCTCTCCGCGGGTCCCTGTCAGTGCGTGACTGTACGCCAAGCTGAGCGGGGCCCGGGCCGTCCCCACCGTAAACTGTGTGTGTGTGTCGTAGATAAAACGGGACAATAGCTTTTGCGTTATCAAATGTTTAAATTAAAGTGAAGATTCTTGAAGACTGTGCATTACGAGAAGATTAAAGAGCAAGTGGTGTTGAGGGTGACGATAAGATTGGTGTGACGGCGCCTGTTGCGTCTCTGTAAACACTGATTAATGTTGGTGATGTGGGACAACCACGATGTGCAGTCACAGGGGCGATGGGGTACGCTGACTCCTACTGCAGTCTCTGTATACCCTCATCATCCCCCAACTACCACCATCACCACAGATTCACAATCGTCTGTGTCGCCTCCACCACCCCTGCCACCATCGCTACTTGTCACTTGGCAGTGGGAAGCTACGCAGAAAGATATAGTGTTGTGGGAGGGTGTTGGGGTATAGTGTGGGTGCGAACCCCCTCTAGTGAATTACAGTGCAGGCATAATAGTGTTGATGCTGGGTGTGAAAGTGAAGGGGATGCGTGGTAGTGTATTGGTGAGGAGTATAGTAGGGGCAGGACTGCTCATGACTGCAGCTACTGCCACAAGGCAGTCTTTCACTGCCACTTCTGTCCTCCTCGGTGCTGCCTTGCCTCTTACACTCTCCCGTGGCTCCCAACCAGGCCGCCGCCGCCGCCGCCAGCCACACTCAAATATGACCAGTAGCATCTGCCAGGCTGTATTTACTACGTGTAGAAAACACCTCACATCACCACACAATATATATTTCCTTAATAAAGGTGAAGATATGAAAGTTGTATACGTGGGGAATATAGTGTAAGTTATTTCCTGTCCGCCTTGCTGACACGATGTGTGTACTCACCTAGTTGTGCTTGCAGGGGTTGAGCTCTGGTTCTTTAGTCCCGCCTCACAAGTATGGGAGCAGTGCGCAGGGGTGAATGTTTCTGAACGTACATGCCAGCATTACCCTCCCTGTGTAGGGTTTTATCTTTGGCTTGAGTGTGTGTGCCTTCATGTGGGCTGGTGTTGTTGATGTGCTTGCACAGATGATGACTTACTGGTCTAACTTTTATCTTGAGATGATGTATCGAGGAGACATTGTTGGCCTCCAGCACATCTAGCTCTGGCCCCAGCTGGAAGATAGTGGCATGATTACCACATGCAAAATTCTCACATGAATTGCTAGAGTAGATAAGGAGAAACTGTTGGGATGTGAGGGTATGTGAACATGGGGTCACAGGCGGAAGTTTTAAATACAAATAGTAAATACACACACACACCTCCACCACTCCCTCCTTCCTCTCCCTAGTTTAGTTCATTTATTATGCACCCCATACCCATCTTGTGGGCGGTAGTGGAAAGGGTTACAGAAGCACATAATGGGCTCAGGGACTGAACCCCGCAATTCATTCAAGCAAGTTACAATCTTGATGAGCTAGTTACAAAATTCAATTTCCTCTCCCTGATACTCGACTTCTTCCACACATACTCTCCCCTCTCCTTGCCCCGCATACCTCCCTTCCTCCCCGACATTCTACCCACCCTTGCCCTCCCCCACAACCTCCGGTATCATTCAGTGCCCTCTGACACTAACACTGTTGAACAGAGGTGGCCCTGTGGGACTGGGCCAGCGTGGATGTCGTACAGGAATATTTAATGCATATCAAGGGAGGGAGAGCGCGGAGCTGGTGTCCGGCAGCCCCACACACACACATGATAGTAACAACTGCTTCAACATGACCATTATCTCGGTAAGACTTAACACAATTACAGTATATTATTTGCTGATTTCCAGTGTGTTGCTCCCGGCCCCTGGTGTTGGTCTGGGACCAGATTCACGAAGCAGTTACGCAAGGACTTACGAACCTGTACATCTTTTCTCAATCTTTGGCGGCTTTATTTACAATTATTAAACAGTTAATGAGCTCCGAAGCACCAGGAGGCTGTTTATAACAACAACAACAGTTGATTGGCAAGTTTTCATGCTTGTAAACTGTTTAATAAATGTAACCAAAGCCGTCAAAGATTGAGGAAAGATGTACACGTTCGTAAATACTTGCGTAACTGCTTCGTGAATCTGGCCCCTGGTCTGTGAGGCTGTTATCACTTAAGTCCTCCACCGGGCACCGTAAAATAACACGATTTTCGAAAGTGACAAATTTCAGATTGTTATACATGAAAAAAACTAGAAATACAACGAGCATATACGACACACATACACCATATTTCTTGGGTCCTCTCGAGTACTAAACATGTACTTTCTTGAAAGGAGACGAGAGATCTCGCATAATATATTCTACAACGACAGGTATGGTAGGAGATGCAGAGGCATGTTGTACAGATACCATAGGCACAGAGCACATAAGAACATCACACTCTCGGCTCAACCATCCCAAATTTAAGAAATATTTGCGGAACACAAGTGGACCGGGCGACGCATCTGGGCTGCACATGAGGCTGTGTGTTTGTACTGACCAGTGTTGCACAGCCTCCTGCAACGCTGAGTTCAACCCACAACTCTGCTAAACTTTCCTTCCTAAAATTTTTACATTTTGCCCCGAGGGGCGAGTTTATTGGGCAGCGCCACTCATCTTGTGAGTGGACATACCGCCATAGCAGACGTTCCTTCCTTGTGTGTCACCATCGTCGTCTTGTTTTAATCCATTGCCTCCTTTTGTCCTTCGCTACGTTAAGCTTTGTTTCACGTTTCTCTAATCTCTCCTAATCTGTTGCTGGAAGCTGGCATTTGTTGGCGAGTAAATTGTATTCTGACTTTCTCCGACATGATTCGGTTTTCTTTCAAGGGTCAGCTATGGGTGACTAGTGTATTCTTTCTGCTCGGTGTTTCAGCTTCGCCTGTTGTAGCCTGCTGTGTCTTTTTTACTCCTGTGTTTTCCTTTAATTAATTAATGTGTCCTCTAATGTGTAATTAATGTGGAAATAGGCGTCTGGCGCGCCTATTTCCCTAGCTTATTCATATTCTTGCTTCTTTAACCTGTCTTCTCTTATTCTTATTTGTATAACGTAACGTATTTCTTGCTCTCCAATGTTTTTTTTACACTAGCCTATCCCCTACTTGTTTACATCCTATGTTAGGTTGTTTAATTTGCATAATTATAATATATAATGGATTTGCACAAAACTAAATGGAGGTTTTATTTTATCTTGTTTTCACTCGTATATCTGTTCAACATGTTTTGAATTGTTTGCCAATTATGTGCTTCAAATGATGCTACTTGGCTGTGACATCCATCTATTTCTCTGGCCAAAGTCTCTTTATAAAGTCGTATTTACCAGACACCATCGGACGGGATCTCCCGTCACGCAGGGTGCAGTCGCACCTCCACAGATCTCCAGTATCAGCTCTTGATACTGGTAATGGCTCAAAAAGGCCACCACTTACGGGCTATTCATGCCCGTGCCACCTTTTGGGTGGCTTAATCTTCATCAATCAGACACCATCAGTGTACACCTACTGTCTACCTCTCCTGCATACACACTCTTAACCCCGTCATATTAGGTAAACTCACGCTCCAATACCACTTAACTGTATTTTTCCGGTTAGGACAAATTATATATTAATTATGTTAGTGTTAATAATTCATTTGGTTAATTTACTTACCATTTGTGTTAAGTTCGCCCCTTTTTTGTTATTATTTTACTTTGGGAAATTTTTCGAAATTGACTATCAAAGGATGTTTTCTTTGTGCAGTCGAGGAGTCACAATAACGTGGCTGAAATATGTTGACCAGACCAGATGCTAGGAAGTGAAGGGACGACGACGTTTCGGTCCATCCTGGACCATTCTCAATCGACTTGAAAATGGTCCAGGACGGACCGAAACATCGTCGTCCTTTCTAATGTGTGGTCTGGTCAACAATATAAGTCTAAAGCTATTAACAAATAGAGAGGTATTTAGCGTATTGAAATCTTATCGTATTATATCGTCTTATCTATCTGTCAATATTGTGTGGGCTAGACAAGCAGTGTGGTCAAGGAAGGGAAACAGTTTGTGTGGCTTTGCCTGTGTGTGTGGAGATTGGAGCTTTGTCTCTAGTGTTGGTGGAGGGCCGGGTGGTGGTGGGTTGTGTTGTGTTGGTAGAAAGGAGGCGGTTAATAAACAGGGTGTGGTAGTGATTCTCACCAAACAGTGACTACGGGGAAGTGAGGTCACGCTTGTGCCCTGCCTACTGGTCTTGTACTTATTGGGTCGTTCGAATTCGTTGTCGTATCTGATTTTAAAGCTGTGGATGGAGGGGCGTTTTCGGCTTCTTTCAGCGCAGTCAGCGTGTTGACCGCCCTTCAACGTACGAGTATTTTTGTATATCTTCGACTCATTTGGTCGTATGGTTGGATTATGGTATGGTGGTGGAAGGTATTGAGTGGATGGTGGTGCGGGGTTGGTACACTGGGTGGGCTTGCCTCTCTTGTGACGTCAGGGCTAGTGTGTGACGTCAACTCATGGCGGCTGTGGTTTTCCTTTCACCCTGAGCCCTCTCTTGTGTCTGCCTCACTCTTTCCCCGACACTCTTCATCTGAGAGACAGCCAGATACACATAGACATAGACTGATACAGATCAACAGACTGACACATGACATGTGATGTGGTGGAGGCAGACTCCATACATAGTTTCAAATGTAGATATGATAGAGCCCAGTAGGCTCAGGAATCTGTATATCAGTTGATTGACAGTTGAGAGGCGGGACCAAAGAGCCTCTACGCCCGCAAGCACAACTAGGTGAGTACACAGACCAATAGACAGATACAGATGTACACATGCACACACACAAATGCAGACAGACAGGCATACAATCATAGATACTCTTTGGTCCCGCCTTACGATTGAGAGGCGGGACCAAAGAGCCAGAGCTCAACCCCCGCAAACATAAATAGGTGAGTATAGATACATACAGCTACTACGGTCTGCTTCCAGGGATTATATGCGTGTGTTAGAGAGAAATAATGGAGTAGACATATTAGAGGAAAAATAGATTGGTTAGAAATGCGGGGTCCAAGAGCTAAGTAGCTCGATTATGCAGACAACTAGTAAATACAAGACAGATACAAACAGAGATACAGACATTCACTCGCTGGATTAGAGGAGGAATAGGGTAGACATGATTACGACATAAAAGATTCAAAGGGAAATTCGCGGAGTTTACAAAAGAACAAGTGTACAAGACTTTGAACGTATGTAACTAGATACTCAACAGAGCCGAGTCCGAGATGTTAGAAAGACGTTTTTCAGTGTTATATTTGTAAATACTTGGAATTGATTAAACGAAAAGTTAGTTGAAGCCTTCTCGATACACAATCGTTAGAAAGATTGTGTACCGACTTGATCAAGAACTTGACCATTATCAAGAACGACTGAGATGGTCCAAGACGGAGTGAAAGGTCGTCGTTTCTTCGTTTACTGATGTGTGGTTGGGTCATCATATCTTGAGCCACGTTATTGTGACTCAGCGTCTGAATCCGTACAACAGTCATTGCATTAAAGTTTCAATTGTTCTCATAATGGGGCTGTTAGCTAATGCTGGAAACGTCGTTGGCGATGCTCAAGGTTGATAGAATATTTCATGTACCTTAAGTCATAATAATTACTACAAGTTTAATAAGAACATAAGAATAAAGGTAACTGCAGAAGGCCCATTGGCCCATACGAGGCAGCTCCTATTATACAAAGATTAATCAGGTGTAATTGGCCTGTTATGTTGAACAGTGTCTTCTGTGTTGGCATCGTTATGTTCTGGTCTTGTCCTTACTAATGTAATGTTCGTTGAATTTGTGGCTTGAGTATGAAATGTATTTTTGCCTTAACAGGAAATTGTGCAATAAGTAACAAATGTGATATTGGTGATGGAAAAAGCTAGATAACGTCATGGACCGGTGATGCTATGGTGGCATATGACTAGTAAACAAGGTTGTTAATGATGAAGAGAAGAGTAGTGTAGCGTGAGGTTAGATGGTGAGGTGTGTGGTGGTTCACGTTGGTGACCCGTGTGGCATGAATCCCTTCCTGCAGGAGTGGGTAGTGCTCAGACCTGCCTTCTACAGCCAGCCGCCGCCCCCTGCCCCACCTCCAGCACCACCTCCTCCAGCACCACCAGCACCCCACCTCACCCCGGACACCGCCAGAGCCTGGTTCCTGGGCCCTGCCCTGGTGGCTTTTGGGGCAAGGTACTGCTGCTCCTCTAGCACACTTAATGCTCTTAAGATAAACGAGAGATTATGTTTGCATTGAATTTATTACTTAATAAGATTATGTAATTTGTGAAGGGCAGAACTTTAGCTTGTACAGTACTGGTGTTGTATGTATTAAATATTTCTTACCAGTTTGTTCATAATAATTTGTTAATATTGCTTCAAAGGGGATTATAATGGTGTCATACAAGTGATGATTTTTTTTCCAGTGAAACTGGGTGTGCACAAAAAATTATATTAACATGATGTAAGAGCAATGAGGAGGATTCAAACCTGTACAGTGGGTACTCCACTTTTTTCTGTGTATGCAAATTGTGCATGTGAGTACAGACCTCTTGAATTAAATACCAGAGGCCAGTGCTCGCACAGATGGTTGCACAACCAGTGTCGCTGGAAAAATAAAAGCTGCCAATTACATTAACGAAAATCTTGTCATTGTCCCCAATGATTAATTTAATATTGCCCTCAAGAGTCTCGGATGATAGCATTTTTGGCATATCTGTAAGATAACTTAACATTGCCATAAAGCTAGACAGGAAGAAGCTGACATTCTCCACAAAACATGTGAGAGTCATTGCATCTAAATGTACGCTGAAAGTTGCTATTTTGCATATTGATCTCGCAGCGTGGCTTTACTAAAGGCTGGTTGTGTCTTAACAAATATACTTTCATTCTTTTCCAGCATATTTAAACCAGGTGATAGTTGGAAAGATTACAGCATTATATACTTAGACTTTAGTAAAACCCTGGCATACTGTATGCCATGAATGACTTAATAGGAAAGTAGAGGCACATTGTATTGTAGTTTATATCTTAAATTGGATTAGGGCATGGTTATTTTAAAGGGAATAAAGGGTCACCATAAATAAGGTCAGAAGAGATCTGTTAAGTACTCCAGGGACCTCATGGGACCTGGGGTATCTGCTCACTAGGGACCTCTGCTGCTTACCATATATAGTACTGTACTGTATATACAGTAAATGACTTGGGTCACAGGATTGAACGGCAATACTGCATTTTCAATTATGCCAATGACACTGAGGTCAGACAGTAAATTCAGACATACTCAAAATTTGTTCTGGAGGATTTAGATGATACACTGGTAAAATGAATGAAAGGTTGTCAGATACAAATTAATGCTGACAATTGTAGGATTCTTAGGTTTCTGAATTAAAATACTAGCTATCGTCTGAACAACCAAAAAATCAATGGACAGTACAGTATAAATGTTAGAAATATGGTAATTAAGGTACTTTAATGGGATTCATATCAAGAAGAATTAACAATTAATTATGCAGTTTCAATTTAGTAATCATACAGTATTATGGACTTGAATTCCCTTCAACCTATCTATAGAAATATGACAGTTAACCCTTACACTGTTCAATTTGACTTGTGCTATTTACTCATTAAATTATAACTATTTTTAGACATGCACGCCTTGATGTACCTTGAGCATACCTGTAGAGGGTCTCTAGAGTTCTACTCCCCGAGCCTGGCCTGACGCAAGGCTCGACTTTTAAATAGCAGCACAGTTTAGGGATTAATGTCAAGCATTTTGATCCTACTTCGGGAAGAGGGATTAAGACAGCTTAATTTATATTTTTGTAAAGGCAATCTTTACCTTTCACACCTTTCAATGGTTCCAAGGATCAAAGAGTCCACAGCCTGGTCTGAGACCAGACTGCCTGGATGCTGGTGTGGTCAACCAGGCTGTTCTATGCAGTTGCTTGCAGCCTGATATATGATTTATGTACTGTACAATGTTATTAAATGTGATTGTGTAAGTTTTGTAAAAAAAAATTATTTGTTTAAAGTTTGCAGACACTAGACATAATCACCATCGGCAAATTCAGAGCAAGACATTGAATAGTTAAAGTGAATAAGCGCTTCGGGTTTAACATTACCAGTGCTCATTCTAGTGTCATTATTATTCCACAAATTTATAATGAACTATTGATAACAAAAAATTTGTTTCATAATTTAGAAATATTTAATTCCAAGATGCATTTAATTTTGTTAACATAATTTGGATGGTAGCAGAATTTAAAATGCATAATTCAGAAAGAATTGATCTTCATATAACTTCATTGCAAATACATTATCCTTAACATTATCTAGATGTAGCTCATTGTGTAAATTCCAAGGCGTGCATAGATAATATCAAGAAATCTGTTCAGTAATCAAATAAGTAGCTGAATTTTTCTGCACTACTAAAGGGAAATCAATTTTATGGTGTGGCAATATCTTTAACCCCCTTACACTGCTTCAAGTGCTACCTGCCATTTCCTGCTGTGCACAAATTGCCATATGTGACTCATCATTATGGGTTTTCAATACCTATTTTTTTTTGTGCACCTGGATGTAGAACATTCAAGTAGTTTTCAAGTAGCTTAGCTAAATAAAGATTAAACGAACAAAATGTCTTCCCTTTCCTATTTAAGAATTCCACTTCAGCATGCTAAATACTTCAAATGATTGCATGTAATCACATAATAAATGCCCTAAGCTGCTTGATGATACAGGTTGATTGCCACATCTGGAGGAAGTAACTCTGATGAAGGTAGATACATGTACTGTATGTGTGTTTCTGCTGTACCCTATTGACACAAATAGATTAATTCTGAGAATTATTTTGTAGGTACGGTGGTAAGCGGTGTGGGAGCGGTGGTGGAGGGGGCCCAGCAGCAGCAGCGGCAGCAGCAGCAGCGGGAGGAGCAGCAGTAGGAGTAAGGCGCTCGCCCCGCTACGCCACCCAACAGTCTTCAGCATCAGTTGCAGCAGCAGGCAGACCAAGGAGGCACCACACTAGACCTCTCCACGCTCACCACCATAACACTAAACATAAGGTAACTAACTGTTTTCACTTCACCCCAACATGGTACAGTACACTGTGCACCCTTGAATGTCTAGACCTCTATATAATGTGTCCTCTTTAAGAGTTTTGGGGCTTTGGATAGTTTTCCGATTTCATGTTCGCTAGTTGTGTGATTGTTTTGACTAATTAACCAACCTGTTATTGTTAAAATAGTGTTTACTTGACAGCCCTTCCCAATTTTTGTGTGGGGGGGGGGCATAAAACATTAATAAACGTTTTCACAGTCTGGAACTCTTGGGGGGACTGTTCTGAACTGTTGAAGCTCGGTGACAAAAGTTTTATAATTTTTAAGCTTCTTTGTTACTTTTGGGGTTATAATTATGAACGTTGTGTCGGTGTTTATAAATGGTTACCCTGCAGCAGGGGCTCTTAACAGGGGGTATCCATACCCCCCCCCCCCTTGAGATTTTGAAAACCAAATAAATGGGATTATGGCACTTGATCTCTGAACAATATATAACAAAACAAATTTGTTTAATTAGAATTAACTATCACCGTCCGTAACTGTACCTTAATTCCGTTTTGATTGCACAAATATTATAAATCTCACCAGTTGTGACTAACTTTTGTATTTGTGATTTGTTGTTTTTCTGTAAATATGATAAGATCCTTGATTTTCTTTAAACTGTTCTGTTCTTAACTGTCCATATGTTAAGTAAAACCAAGCTACTGTCATCCTGATTTATATGAACAGACTTTTACAGAGAAATTACCATTTTTTTTATCGATTATTAATTTGTATAGTTGTAAAAAGAAGAAAATCATTACTGTACGGTACTGTACTTGCATACTTGTTTGTCACGTAATTTGCAAAGTGGCAAAAAATGTGTGGGGCAGAGCAATTATTTTGGTTATAAGGTTGGTTATCAAAGGTGATCTCTGGTTGGTTAGCTTATGAGCTCTGCCCGTGTGTCATCATGAATCATTGAGTAATTTATGCAAATTCATGGATTGGATAATGCATTACACATGATGATAAAATATTTCATCAAACTGCTAAACTGTTAAATGTTAGGATGGACTTCTGTTAATTTATCATCCAAGTATGAAATATCGTTGATATTTCATACTTGAAATAAAGTATTCACAATAAAGCACATTGATATTCTCATTGTTCGTGAAAATTAATGAAGAGTATTTGTGTACTTGCTTCTAGCACCAAGGTACTCCTGTAAAATTACCGGGTATTTTTTTCTTTAATCGGTGACATTCTCAATTCCCTCTTTCACAATTATAATAGGTAGCAAATTTCTCGCCTTGCCTCCTTGTGCTGGATCAGTTGCCTTGCCTTGAAAGGGGATGCGAGTACAGAATATAGGCATGACATCTCTTGTTTTGAAGGTTTTATCTTAATCCACCTCTTATTTCTTGCGTTGATGTTAATTTGATTTGTTGTGATCTCAAAGCATTAGGTCCCCTCAATTTTACTATGAAGGCTCCTGTTTACATTATAGACCAGTTGCATTAATGCTCCACATAATAATAGTTTTTACGAGAGTGATCAGGAGTCGGATCTCCAGTTTCTTGAAAACCAGTACCCTTCATAACCTAGACCAACATGTACAGTACTGTATTTACAATGTGAAGATCAAGCCTTTCACGGTTACTCAACCACTATGACAAAATCACTGATGCATTAGAATAATAATAGAATGTAGATGTGTTATACATGGACTTTGTAAAGGGATTTTATAAATGTGACCCATGGAGTGATAGCCCATGAAATAAGGTCAATAGAGTACAGTAACTGGTAAAGTAGGATGATGGATACAGTATTCAATTTTCTATCGAACAGAACAGAATAACAGTCAGTTAAATAAAATAGTCCAAGCACAGTGAGAAGCTCTGTACCTCAGAGCACAGTCCTGCTCATTGCTCACTTTTCCTTTCAAAGCAGGAGAAATTGCTAAAGTAGAGGGAATGCAGAGAACATATACACCATGCATAGACACAATAAAGCACCTAAATTATTTGAATTGTCAGAGCTCTTAAAATCTTCTCTCTAGAAAGAAGATGCGAGAGGTATCTAAAGATAACACACTCAGAAAAAGAGATTCAAAAGATGTACTGTAATTAATTTGATTGCTAAAGGCACAAATAATATATAAGAATGTAGTTTTTAATACAGTAGTTGAAGATTAAGTGTAGGAAAATTACTGTAAATGATTTAAAGTCTTCGAGTGTCTGGGTAGGTGAGAGTAGTAAGGTTTTGTGCTGGTCATTGTGCCAATAATTGAAAATATTCTTATATCAATGTAATTAGTACTGGGTCTTTCTCTTGTATTTTTTCTCTCAATGCCCATATTATTATTATGCACACTAATGAAAATTTCCTTGTAGAATTTGGGGACCTTTTAACAACTTGTTTAATAAGTGACATTCAGTATCATAGGCTATTTATTCTTCTCTAGCTAATAAAAAATATTTTATTCCAGGGAGCGAAAGCCAGCAGTGGGCCTGGCCAGGGTGGCACCAGCACCAACAACGCAGCCTCACAGAAACCCGACAACAGTGGCGGGGGAGGAGTAGATACCAATCAGCAGCAAGACAACACATCAAATAACGCTGCCACTAATAACGCCACTGTCCGTCACAACCACCACGACGCACCTCCACCATATTCAACACGGTCATCTGCTGCCGCCGCTGCTGCTGCTGCTCAAAACCACCACCATAATCACCATCATAACCACCATCACCACCACCCTAATCAGCGTCATAGCTCACGAGGGCCTCGCCGAAACCGGATGAGTATGGGGCAAAAAGTCACAGGTAAGTAATGTTTTTGTTTATTCAGGAACTAAACAAGTACCTTATATGGAACCAAAATGATATTAGAATAAATGCAAAAGATTTTAAAGTCAATAGGCCTTTTTCATATGCTAATATTTGTTGCCATCATCATGATGTTGCTTACCAATTTCATGAGGTAGGGTGGCATCAGCTTGGAAGAAATGTTAGCGATATACTGTATGGGAAAAGATCACAGATAATAAAAGAGACAACTCTTCTATTTTCCATATCTTACTACAGCAACTTAGTACATCAAATCAGCACCTGACACAATTGAGAAAAACACACCACTGCACCCCAAATTGTTTCATATAACTAGATATACAGTTCTTCCTGCAAGTTGTCATTTTAAAAATCACTTATTTATTGCCTCATAATGTACAGATTCCGTGTAGCTTTATTTCACACCACTTCTCAGGTGCTATTAACATATTGTCTTTCCTCACACAAATTATCCATCTTCTATTATTATCTATTATATAATAGATAAGACTTATCTGGCAACGTGCTTCTTTAAGCTTGAATCGACAAACACTGCATATATGAAGACATTTCGTTTTTTTTCTGCTAAATTTCTATTCACTACCATATTCAAGGGGCCTGACAGGTGAGTGGACTTGTCAGATTCGTAGTCCAGAGGTTCTGGGTTCAATCCCTGGTGAAGGCAGAAACAAATGGGCAGAGTTTTTCACCCAGAGTTCACCTAGCTCAGAGTTCAATAGGTACCTGGGAGTTACAGCTGCTGTGGGCTGCTTCCTGGGGATGTGTAACAAAAAAGAGACCTGGTCTTGGACTGGGCCGTGGGGACTCTAAGCCCCGAAATCATCTCAAGATAACCTCAAGATAAGATAACCATTATTTCCTGTGTGCAGATTTAGGAAGTAAATAAAGTTAATGGTTAAATTTTGTAGCCCAAGTCCAATTTTCTGCCATAAATTCAATAAAAAGGTCATTATAAATTAAGATAATCATTATAGGAAAGAAGTGCTTCCCTATTTGCTGCTGACATTTTAACTGATTTATAAGGACGGTTGTCTTGTAAATTTTTGAGGTTACAAAGAATTTCTAAAAATCTATTGCTCACAAAGATGCTATTAAACATTTTATCTATTGAGCCATAACATATATATTTTATAAAGTAAGGTATGGGTCAGTACATATTTCACAATTTACTTGTAAAATTTACTTTGAAATAAAGGTTATTTCCTAATTTTAGAACAAAGTTAGTAAATGCGAGATGTTATAAAATCAGTTCTAGGTTGGAGTTCTATATATGCAGACCATCATAATATCCATGGTCTGGGGCTTGCCATTCTAAACCAGTAACTATATATATTTTTGGCAGCATCACAGTTGATAACTTTAGTAGGGCACTTAACCAGTTTCTTAATGTCCCGAGTTAGTAAATTGTTTACCTGGAACCTGCAACTGTCTGTTTAGCCATGTGAAATCAAACACAAATTTGCATCTACTATATTTGAACATGTCAAATGATTAACAAATTTAAGCATTTAATCAGACCTTATCTGAAGTCGTACAATGTTTTTTTTTATATAGCTCAGCAGCAGTTCTTCTAAAATTGACTATAATGCTTTCGACTGCCCTTTAAATCCGCTTGCATAGAGGAGTATTTTATCTAAAAATACATACTGTACAAACATTCTCATTACCCTTTTCTTATTCTTAGGGGGAATATGCATCATCTGGTAGACCTAAAATGAGAGCAATACTGAAAAATTTCTACAAAAAAAATTAGCAATTGTCCTTTTATTATATTATTCACTTAGTATGAGGGATAAACAGACATTACTTCACTCCATCAGTCTTACAGCAGCAACCTTTCACTTTACCACATCACCCCTTCAGTCTTCCAATGCATCGACTTTTGCATACAAAAGCGTTATATGACAGAGTGCTGGGAGGACGGGACACCATGAGCGTAGCTCTCATCCTGTAACTACACTTAGGTACTGTAATTACACTTAGGTAATTACAAAAAAATTTCCATTGACATTTTCATTCTCCAAACACCACACAAGCTCTTCAAATTATCCATTTCTATTGTTTTATTTCTTAATTTTGTTTATATTCGTATGACAACATCGTGTCGGGTTGACATTAGCATTCCTTCATGCGGTGCTGAGAATGAGATTCGCAGAACCAATCGGTACAAGTTGAATCGTCCACGGACATAACCTGTTAACATTGACCAGACCACACACTAGAAGGTGAAGGGACGACGAAGTTTCGGTCCGTCCTGGACCAAGACAATCGACTTGAGAATGGTCCAGGACGGACTGAAACGTCGTCGTCCCTTCACCTTCTAGTGTGTGGTCTGGTCAACATTCTTCAGCCACGTTATTGTTACTTATCACCTGCATAACTTGTTAACTGGTGCAGATTGACAGAAAGATTCCAGATCCTAGCTTAAGATGAAAGACATACCCATGCACCCAAAGCATCCATGCAACAAAGTATTGGCAATATTGAATGTAATGGTCACTTTAATGTTTTAGTGTTGAATATAATATATTTTATACTAATTGCACATTATATATACATTTTAGTAAAATTATCCTTTGATTTCCAATACTTCCTAATTTGTTTTATTTGATAATTTTTAGTGTAAACTCAACTGAGTAGATAATTAGTGTTTTAAAAAGTTGCTAATTCATAATACTAATAGCTTGTATGCCATCAATTAATTAATAAATTATAAAGCGGGGAGATATTGTGATATTAATTAAGAAATAATATTATAAGAGAAAAGAGATAATTCAACCCGTTCTCGCAAATTCGTAAAGTCAATATTGACTTATTAAATAAGTGCATAGGTGACATACTAAACATAATAGATACCCTTAAAAAGCTTCATAGAAAACACCGACCTTACCTAACCTTGTTAGTATCTTAAGATAAGTATCTTATAGCTTCGTAATTACAATTGTTACTTAACCTATTATAGGTATAGGTTAAGTAATAATTGTAATTACGAAGCAATATGATGCTTATCTTAACATACTAACAAGGTTAGGTAAGGTCGGTGTTTTCTATGAAGCTTTTTAAGGGTATCTATTATGTTTAGTATATCACCTATGCACGTAGTTAATAAGTCAATATTGACTTTACGAATTTGCGAAAACGGGTTGGATAATTAAGAAGATGATATTAAGAGAAAATCATACTATGCATAGTTGCTACTGACCATTTATAAAATTTGATCATAATTACTTCATACAATATATGAATGTACTCAAGTTTCCTCTGATACTGCAATTACAGGTACTTAGTGTTGAAAGTTTTCCATGTTATTAATTATATAGTCTGATTTATTCATCTGTAATTCATATACTGTACAGTACCAGAATCTCTTATTCACCCGGTACATGAATACGGAAATTTTCAAGTGCATATAAAAGCATAGCCTGATGTGATTTTGAATTGTTTATAATATTGTTGATTATGGTTCCATATAATGTTGGTTTTGTTCCTGGCTATTGTGTTCTTAGACTACTATATTCTCATTTCCTTAGTGCTGGGCGTGTTAAGCATCATTTAGTGAAATGAAAGAACATTCAGCATACAGCAAGAAGCTTTGACAGTATTCACTTTGAAGCCATGCTTAAGACTTAAACATGGCTTCAGACACTAATTTCTATGCTTAAGACACTAGTTTTGACGATGAAGCTACAGGTTTCAAAGAGAATACTACGGTGAAGGCATTTGTTTCAAAACTGTGAATGATGGTAAAGGTACTAGGCTTATGGCTACAAGTTATGCTGAAGAGAACAGGTAAAAGTAATTATCTGGAGAAAGTGTTAAGCTAGGATGAGTATATAACACTTGGAAGGGATCTGAGGAGGAGGAGGAGGAGCTGTGTTAGGACAGAGGGAAGGAATGGTGCACATTCACTCGGACCTTTGGGTAAAGAGAACAATTCAAACCAGTTTTTATTTCTTCTCAGGTTGTTGCTGTAGCAACAACCTTTGCGACAGATGTGTATGATGCCAATAGATGGAATGAATATTTTAAGATATTTAACATTTACATTTTGGGGGGGGGGGATGATCAGTGAGGGTGGAAAAAGAGCAAAGGAAGGTAGGTATGGGTGGAACCATCTTTTACCGACAGGTTCTCTTGGTTGTTGCTCTTCATATGACAGGTTGAAATGATAATTTTGTTCAATAAAATCAGCCCATAGAGCATGGAAAATATTAAGTATGAATGGTAGCACTTTTAATATGGCTCCAATCATGTTTTTAATTATTTTTGTTTGGTATTTTTTTTTGTTAGGCATTTTGGATTTTTTTGTCGCATTTTTGTTTGGGCGTCTTATCCTCCACTCCACAAATGTTATAAAATGGCAAAATACACCAATTAATATCTTGGTAGATACTCCACTTTTGGTATAATTGTAATCAATATGAATGCTGCCCTTGTATCACACCAGAAAAGATGTACAGTACTTTAAGATTCTATGTTACGTGCGGTGGGCATCAACACATTCTCGGACTGCTATCTGGGATATCAACAATGTTAATGACTGAATTATTAGATCTGGGCTAATCTGGACTAATACGACCACCACACACAGTTGTGGACAATATATTTAGGTTTGTGTAACAGCAGGCAGTTTGTCTTCAACCTCCTGTTTTCAGAAGGCCGGATATATCAGGTGTGTGGGACACAATACCCAATGTCTGCTCCACAAGACCATCACACATTCCTGCTTGATAGGGTTCTGGGAGTTCTACTACTCCCCAAGCCTGACCTGACTCTTGATTCTCTGCTCAACAGTCGCACCCACTCATCTTTCTCATATGTTCCAATAACATCCATTCTTCAGATATTGCAAAAAACTGTTTTTGCATTATCCTTATCCTAGTTCATAGGACTTTCACGGTTTTAAATTTAACTGATAATTTTATAATTTCAAGTGTGGTTGTTAAAGTTTGTTCACGAATATAGGGTAATTTCTTAAGCACTTCTCCTTTTTCTCCCCCTAATGAAAATATGCCTTTTGCCCCATGCATAGATAAGCTAGGTGACCATGTACTCTTCAGACCAGCTTTCAATATACAATACATGCATCTTGGCTGAGTGATGCATGAAAGTACAAAATCTGACTGGTGTGTGTTTTAACACTGGTAAACTTTCCATCCCTTAGTGTAAGGGCACAAATTGAAAGAGGAAGAGATAACAAAGAGGGAAATGGTGAGTTTAAGAAGGGGGGGTGAGGCTGTATAGATTAGATTTTTGCTGGGAGAATGGTTGTTGAAAAGTTTCTAGCAAAACTGAAAACGTTGTATGTTGGCGTCGCACATTTAGAAGTCATGTGAATTGCTGGAAAGTATTAAAAGGTGTATTGTATGGGAGGGAATTACTTAACAACATTGAAATCTTTTTACAGGAAAAGCAAAGCATATATTAAAAGGGCCTTGCTACAGTAGAAAGTATCTCGGTGATCCTGTTCTAAAGACTTAAGTACTGAACTGTATATTCAAGATTAGTTATCCTCCTGTTTTAAAACCAAACTGTTTTTCAGAGATAATCCATCACTTTCAGTTTATCTTTCAAATCAGTGATTTGGCTACCACACTGTTCAATGATACATCTACTGTATACTGTAATTAAATGGGTGCTTACCATTTTTTTAAATGCCGCATAGACTATGTTTAGCATATTCAAAATGCTTGCAAGATTTTATTTAGTCTCCTTTATAAGGCAGTCTTACCCTTCTCATACCTGCCAATTTGACTGTAGTCACACTTTTGTTATAAACCTGCAGGTATGCCAGGGGAAAGGATATAGAAAATATAATGGAAGCAAATGGATAAACAGACTATGCCATGGGAATTACAACAAGAGGATTGGGGGAAATAGTAATCTAGGACAAACTCTTTGTACTAACTTAGTCATACAAGAAAAGGGTGATGAAAAGACCTAAACAGAAGTATGATGCTAACTAAAAAATGGCTAACTCAATATAATAAGGGGGCCTGACAGTTGAGTGGACAGCGCTTCGGATTCGTAGTCCTGAGGTTCCGGGTTCGATCTCCGGTGGAGGCGGAGACAAATGGGCAAAAAGTTTCTTTCACAGTGATGCCCCTGTTATCTAGCCGTAAATAGGTACTTGGATTTAGACAGCTGCTACAGGCTGCTTCCTGGGGGTGAGTAACATAAAGGAGGCCTGGTCGAGGACCGGGCCACGGGGACGCTAAGCCCCGAAATCATCTCACGATAGCCTGAAGATAATGGGGATTATTTTACTTCTGGAAAAACACCTAAATTCTGGAATACATTTGTTTAATGTATTTTCAATGAGTGTGTACAGAAATAAGAACCGATATGTTTAGTTAGCATTAACAATACCATACTTTTTAAATATTATTTTTAATATTTTTTGCTTTTTGATAAATATTCCTCTAAAAATAGTTGTATTTTTAGGAATTATTTACTGTACTTAAACTATTTAAATAATGAAATAATTAGAATGTGATGGACCAAGTTATATTACATTGTGCAGAGGCAGGCAAAACACACCCATTACTTAGGAATTTTTGTGATATTTTTTTTATGGGGGAATACTTCGTCATTTGGGAGTAAAATAATTCCTAAATCAATACAGTAGAAGTCTGGTTAGATCAGATACGAGGACGAATAGGTATCTTATTATGGACTAAAATGCTAAGTTGACGTATAAAAGTGATCATGGCTGGTGAGTGAGTAGGCTGCCTGAACAGTGTAATGTTGGCAATAGCAATGTTTCTGAAGGAAAAGAAAAAACAATAGAAAGCAAAGATTTTAAGAGATCATTGGTAGGAGAGAGAGAGAGCTCTGGTAGCAGAGAAAATGAGAGAAAAACACTGTGGCTAAAAGTTTGACGAGTTGAATCATGCGCATGACAGTAATAAATGACTTCAAAAAAGGAGGTACGATACAGTGGAACCCCTTCCAAATTCACATGAATAATCAAAATTTCAGAATAATTCTTTATTTGCTCGTTATCTCTAAATTTTCGGGGTTTTCCTTAGACAAATGCTATGCCATAATACATTTTTGCATATTTAGTCACACAAATAATATATTTACAATGTGTGGATGTAAATAATAAATTTGACAAACAAATGCTAAATATTAATTTTTTCCACTTCTTAGATCACAGGCTGATCTTTTGTAACCCATAGGCAGCAAAATGTAGTTACAGTACTGTACTATGCCATGCCATCTGTTAAACCTATGCAACCATGCAAACTGACCTCGATGTACTTCCTGACCTTGGTTCTTGGCATTCTTCAGCTAAAAACTGTAATTATACCACCAATATGTGCCCCCTCAGGCAATAATGTGTAAACCAGTAATAAACATCTTTCCAAATTCTCATAGTTAAAATGAGTTCAATGTTTTTCTGCCAATACTCTTATCACTACTGTTCTCGCTTTTGCTCTTAGGTGCCGTGGCCGGCTGCCTTTACTTTTGATGGCAGTAACAGTGCTAGTACCAGTGCCATACTCCTTAGCCACTCGTTTATCTCTTAACACTTTCGCTGCGGGATGATGTTATTGTCATCCTAACATTATCGTTGCAAGATAATGTTATTGTCGTCCTAAAATCAATACATGTAGCTCGTGGGACGATGACAATGCCTTCCAAAATTTAAATATTTGTAAAGTTTAATTTTTGTCCGATTATTATGGAACTTGTTTTAAAGTGCGCGACAATGTCTTTCCATTCTCTCTTTACCCCATGTGCCATCACTACACTGCTGCATACTCACCTAGTTGTGTTTGCAGGGGATGAGCTTTGGCTCTTTGGTCCCACCCCTCAACCATCAATCAACTAATGTACAGATTCCTGAGCCTTCTGGGCTCTTATCATGCATGGGTGGCCACCAACGCAGTGGGTGGGCGGGTGGCCAAAACCCTCGAGTCAAAACGTGCCTGTTCCAGTTGTTTTACCTCCGATATTTTTCGTTACTGCTTTTATAAACTCGAAACAACACAAAAACGATTGATATGGTGTAACAATGTTGGGAATGAATAACGACTGTAAACAATGATGAAAAGCCAGTTTTTTCACATGACGATGTACTTTATTTTATTTTATGTTATTGGTAATGTTTTTCTATATACAGTAACCTTATATGCATATAACCCTTTAGAGCATTCTATTGCGAACAATTTAAAACCAAAATGAACGACATCGCATTAAAATTGGCGCGAGAAAACTGTAGAGCATAAACATTGGAGTGTGGTTGTCTGTTCACAGGCAACACGCGGCCTACCTTGCGGTGCACTGCGGGTGGCCTGCGGGGGTGGGCAAAGTGTTAATAGCTCAGACTTCTACTGATAAGGATGTTCTTCCTACCCGTATCAGATGTTTCTTGCTACCCTTCTTGGCCAGGATGGTTATGTCTATCAAATAATTCTGTATCTAAAGAAAAGCATGTGAAATTTCTTGAGTGATAAAGAGGCCTTGTCAAACATTAGTTGCAGAGACATTTTTTTTGCAGAACTGATGCGTGGTAGGTACGTAGACATTATGTCAAATCACACCTAAGAGTAAAGCTTATGGTCAGTAGGCATGCACTCATAGTAAACATTTGAGCAGCACAGTAAAAACATCGTAAAAACATAATATATATTTATTATATAGTTCAGATTTTTACTCTTTATTTTTATATATTACTGTATATGTATTGTTTAGACATGAAAATACTGTGCGCATTTTTGCCATAAGTTTCAATAAGAAACACGTGATTTCACAAATTCTGGAAAACCAGAAAATTCACAATGATGCCTTCCAGATATATGGAATTGCACTGTATATGAAGACACACAGTGCTTACAAAGACATAATCCAAGAGCAGGTACGATGGTCCAAAGGCATATCTAATTATTGGAGATTGCAATCATGGGGAAGTAGAATAGGATAAAAGTGATGCACAAGGAAGGGGGGATGAGACACAAATATGCAATCTGAGGTAATTGACAAACTTGCTAGCATGTTTAGTAGGAAGATAAGGGATGTCCAGTGTGCACCAGCGAGACTTGACCTTGTGTTCTCTGAGAGCAGACTGGATAATAGGAAAATAGAACAATTGAGCCCTGTATGGGCAAGTGGCCAATGTGCCCTAGTCTTTGACTGCTTAATAATAATGATCTTTTATAAGGAAATAGGAGGAAAGGCTTAGTATCTAGTATCTAGCATACAGGAGAGAGGATTGTGTAAAAATTCTAGTATAATAATGCGATTATTAATTAAGTCAGCATTATGTGTAAAGAGAAATAATGAGGTTATTAAACTATAATTTTAAATTAAATCAATAATTAAAGCTAATGAATCACAAAGACCATAGATAAAGCTTAAACATAATATAGTTAATTCTTGCACACACATTTATCAGTTCCACTTCTATAGTATATATCTGTCACAGTACAAAAAATACCTCCATTCTGTGAAGTTGGAAATGGGGTAATTATTATATATACTGTACAGTGGGGCCTCAATTTACGATGATAATCCGTTTCCAGAGACGGATCGTAAGTCGAAGCTATTTTTCCCATAAGAAATAAATTCAATTGAATTAATCCGTTCCCCACCCTCCAAAATATTAACTTACAAATACAGGGTACATTTTATACTGAATACAATTTTTTTCTCTGACTACAATACAGTACATATGTTTATCTTACCTTTATGGAGGACTCTTGATGGCATATGGAAGATGGTGAGGAGGGGAGAGGAGGAGAGTTGTTACTGTTTGGAAGGAGAGTCTCCTTCCATTATAACATCAGGCAGTGAGGACGTCTCTGAGGTACACACTCTGGCACGTTTTGCCTGCATACCACTAGGACCTGCTTCTGACTCACTACTTGATTTTCTCACTAGAAATCGTTCCATTGAAGATTGTTTTTCCCTTCTTTCCAACACTTGTCTGTAGTGAGGCATCACATTGTCATTAAAAAGATCAATGCAAAGGGCTGTTACAGCTTTATCTGGGTGATTCTTTTCAACAAAACTTTGCAGTCCTTCCCATACTGCACACATTTTCTTAATTAATGAGGAAGGGACATCCTCTAATGCCGCCGTCTCCTCCTCTGAAGATTTATTGTACTGCCTAGCTAGTTCAACAACACTAGTCCCATTTTCATGTTTACATATGATCTCATGTTTTTCCTCTATGGTCATTCTTACATGTCTTTTCATATGTTGAACCTTACCACTGACTTTCTTGGGACCCATGGCGTGATATATAATAATCAGTCTTATGTTCAAAAAGCAAAAAAATCACCACAAAAACAGGATTTCTTATAGGCATGATCGTCACTAAGTGGGCAGCTCTAGTGTATTGAGGCAGGTCGGCCCACGTGACCAGGAACCACACGCTCAGTCGACCCAAACGTGTATCAACAAATATCGTTAGTCGACGACACTATCATGAGTCGGGTCACATTTTTTTATCAAATTTACATCGTAACTCAAAATTATCCTATGTCGGGGCAATCGTAAGTCGAGGTGCCACTGTATACATAAATACCAAATTTGTGGGACCAATTTTAAAGTATGTAGTACCAGTATAAAGTCCCTTGGTCTACAATCTAAAACATAAAATGAAGCAGGAATTCAGTGAAACTGAACTGTCATGGAAAAAGATATCTGTGCGAATATTACCTCGTGTAAAATTCTCAGGAAAATTGACAGGCACTGTGTAGAGTGGGTGGTACATGAACAAGGAGACACATTAAAGAACTAAATGATCACATTAGCCACAGAAGAGGAACTATCACAAGAGTCAAGCCTTTACAACTACATAGAACTTGGAAGGGATCAGGATAAGGATTCAGGACAGGACGGAGGAAAGGAATGGGGCCCAACCACTTGAACGGTCAGGGAGTGAATGCCAACCTGCATGAAGCGATACCGTCGCTCTACCATCCAGCCCAAGTGGGTACAAAAATATATTAGAAAGATTTTGATTAGTTTAATAGTTATGAACAAACGGTGCCTTTACTAATATATCCGGCAAAGTAGTCAAATTTTGTAAACTGTACTTTTAAAATCCCGTATCTCAGTAACCAAAAAACTTTCTAGTTTTTCTTATTGCAGCTTAAAGGATGTACAACATTCATACTAACATAGGTGAATTAATAAAAATCAAAGGCAATTTTGAAAGAAGAACTATATATTTTTTCTCTATTTGACGTTGCACACCCAGTGATGCCACACCCATCTCAATAATTAATAATGCCAAAACTGTTAAAGATATCACCAAGTTTCATATTTGCTTAAAAAACAGTAAGATGAAGATGAACACTGCACGATATTCACTTCTCTTTGGCCTTTGTTGATGAGGATGGGCTGTTGTCCGTGTAGTTACTCTAGTCGAGAGAGCTTCAATTATTCAGTTGTTGGATACACCAGAAAGTTTCATTTTGACCTGTTTAATTATTATTTTTGTTAGTAATGTACAGTATTATAGGCATTTTACCATTGTACTTGAGATTTGATGTAGTATTTTAAGTGGGTGTGCATAATTATAATTGGAATACAATACATGCAATGTGCTGGTGTGCCTGTTGCATTTGTAATTGTGGCAAGTACTGTATTGTATTTTAAAGTGCATCTTTGGGATAGATCACAGTTTTGGGAGCCTTAGTTAACAGCAGTCATTAATAGAAGAGTTACTGAACAGTTTGTGAACACAATGGACGTAGTTTTGTGTTATTGAATGGGTGGGTGCAGTGCCTGATTGTTGGCCAGGATGACAGTGGGCCGGCTGGCCGAGCGGACAGCACACTGGACTTGTGATCCTGTGGTCCCGGGTTCAATCCCGGGTGCCGGCGAGAAACATTGGGCAGAGTTTCTTTCACCCTATGCCCCTGTTACCTAGCAGTAAATAGGTACCTGGGAGTTAGTCAGCTGCTTCCTGGGGTGTGTGTGTGTGTGTGATGTGAAAAAAAGGAAGTAGTAATAGTAGTAGTTAGAAACTGTTGATTGACAGTTGAGAGGCGGGCCGAAAGAGCAGAGCTCAACCCCTGCAAGCACAACTAGGTGAATACAACTAGGTGAATACAGTGGTGTCCACCAGACTGGCCAACCCCGCCACTCTGCCTTTTCTGCCTCCTAGATTTTGCTTACTACTCTCGCTGGTTTAAATTACATACTGTTTTATGTCTTTAAATGTTGTTTTTAAAAGACTTAATTGTTGGGGAGAATATTTGTAGGAAGGATATACTGAAGGAGGCTACTGAGAATAAGATGCTTAAGTTCAGAATATTATAAAAACTAGTTATGCTTCTTTTGATACACAGTATTATTTTTGAGAATATTGTGACTAACGTAAAAACACCTGATCGGTTGGTAAGGTTACGCCATCCTGTTGGTAAAGTTGTCGGGAAAACTTGTGGGTGCGTGTGCTTAAGTGTCTGCTGGTCAATCTTCAGCTCTTGGGTCCAGTCTATACAGTTGTTTATTCATGCTATGGAAGAAAATGCAGAATAGAACCAGTGAAGAGCAGAGGTGCCATAGGCACAGAGAACACTGTATAAACATCAAAGGTCCACAGTTGTTCAACGTACTTCCAGTGAGTATAAGAAATATTGCCAGAACAACTGTGGACATCTTCAAGAGAAAACTAGATAGTTTTCTTCTAGGAGTGCTGGACCAACTGGGCTGTGGTGGATATGTGGACCTGTGGGCTGCTCTAAGCAACAGCCTGGTGGACCAAACTCTCCAAGTCAAGCCTGGCCTCGGGCCGGGCTTGTGGTGTAGAACTCCCAGAACCCCATCAAGCAGGTAGGTCCAGCCTCTTTGCTTTTGGAGTAACCTCTCCTCCCTAAGCTATTAGAACACTTTTTTCGTTGTAATGGGGGGAGGGGGCAGTCGATTGTAACTTTGTTGATCCCCTCAATTGGCCAAAGGATAAGAACCTAGGGATGAGGTCTGTGGCGTGTTGGATAGCAGGACCCTGTCCTCACTGTTTTGACTCGTCCCGATGTCAAGGTTTGTCTGCTCCAGATGTTACATAAATTGTGTTAATTTGGTGCTAAACACTTAATAATGGATATCTTTTGGGGAGTTTATTGCAAAAAAAAATGGTCTCCTGTAACTACCATATCTACTTTTAAATCGGTTAAATACATGTGCGCGCGCCTAGGGGAGGATGTTCACGCCTGTCAATATTGTAACAACGTTTTTTGTGGGAGGGGGTCCTTCATTCCTGTGAAGGAATTGTTACATTGCCTCATTTGATTAAGAATCTATAATAAACTACTGTAAATTAATACAAATATTGAATTTAATTTACCTGATAAATATAAGAATTCAGAAATGTAGTGTATATACATGTTAATACAGTACACACAGAAATCACAATACTGTAGTGTGATATATCAACTGAACAAATCCACAAGGGCCGTGATGAGGGTTCGAACCTACGCACGGGAACATCCTGTGCGTAGGTTCGAACCCTCATCACGGCCCTTGTGGATCTGTTCATGTTGATACAGTATGGTACTTTGATAATGTTAATAGTGATGAATTCGTATAAAGTTGAAATGCGACTAGACATGGTGGTGGAGCGTGGTGTAAGTGTGTGTAGGGGGTGAGGTAGGGGTGTACAGTAATGTACAAGTGTGCACGGGAGACGAGGTGGTGGTAGTTTACAAGTGTGTGTGGGGTGGTGGGGGGGGCCGAGGTGATGGAGCGTGGTGTACAAGTGTGTGCGGGGAGGAGGGGCTAGGTGGTGGTGTATGGGGTGTAGTGCACAAGTCTGAGCGGGGGGCGAGGTGGTGGTGTGTGGGGTGTACAGTAGTGCACAAGTGTGTGTGTGGGGTGTACAGTAGTGCACAAGTGTGTGTGTGTGTGGGGTGTACAGTAGTGCACAAGTGTGTGTGTGTGTGTGGGGGCGAGGTGGTGGTGTGTGGGGTGTACAAGTGTGAGCGAGGGGCGAGGTGGTGGTGTGTGGAGTGTACAGCAGTGTACAAGTGTGAGCGGGGGGGGGCGAGGTGGTGGGGTGTACAAGTGTGAGCGGGGGGGGGGGGGGCGAGGTGGTGGAGGCGGGTCAGTCAGTCAGTGGTAGCCCGCCTGGAAGGTGACTGTTGCTGGCGGTGCCACCCTAACCTGTTCCACCAGTACCCATCGCGCAGATGAATGACCTTTACCGAGGGCAAGACGGAGAATCTGCTTGTTGCACGCACGTCATGCACACAAACTGCGGAGTGCTAGAAGAACAATGTTAGTTTGCAACGTCAGACGCCACTAGCGTTGACTTGGGAAGAGAATGTGCAAGCCAATGACAGCCACTTCACAGGTAGTCTACGCACGCGCTTCTTGGAAAATTAAATTAAATATCTTATTCACAGAACCCAAGAGAGAGAGAGAGAGATTAGTGAATCGGAAACGCGTCAGAAACAAGTTCCTGTTTTCCAGTAGAGCCAAGGGAGTGGCGCAGCTTCCTGGAAGGTGTGGCCGGGGATGGTGGTTCATTGCTGACTTACCCTCGGGCTAGCAGAAGTTCTCCGTGTGTGACTGCCTTTCCTAACTCCATTACACAGTATTGGACGAGTGGCTTGGTTAGCGTTTTGTCTGATGGCAGGCTGCATGCAGCTAGCTGGATACAAGGTTGTGTCACAGCTGCACGACTCTTCAAATTTTTCTCCGACTCTGGTGTGAGGTTGTGGGCGAGCGTGACGTTACCGCCGGCAACGTTGACGTTTGCTCTGAAAAACTGGTTCTGGTTCCTCCCTTGCTTCAGTGTTTGGGGTGGTGCTTGTGTGCTTGGAAGGGGTGGTGGTGGTGTGGGTGCTCAGTGGGAGGGTTTGGAGACTAATTTGCTTAATACATATCTTTATAAAGCATATATAGTGGCATTGATGCAGGAGCACCATGCTGGAGATGGTCTAATATAATGCAAAAACTCAATTATTCTCTTGCCATATTGAATTTGACAATTCTTTTACAAATACTCATGAACTTTCCTAACATTTGACCCGCAGTGTCATATCATACTCCAGCACTGTATCACAACTAGGCCTTGTATAAACATTCCAGGATCACTGTAACTTGCACAAACCCGGTGAGATGCCCTTCGCTAGTCCCATTGTGAGCGACTAGCCACGAACCACGGGTCCGTTTAATTAACCAAAGCTTCCTAGCATTACATAAGTAATGAAGAAATATGACATATTTACTATATTGGTGGTGCTGTTTTAAACAAAACTATTTTTCTCTGGAATAATATAATTTTATAACGAAATTCGACGAAACTCATGCGCCGCTAACGCCATAGGAAGTCGACGATCCAAGCGACATTGTTGTGGCTTTGGGTAACTAGATGCGTCTAATTTTGTTATAAAATGATGTTATTTCAGAGTAAAAATGTTTTTCCTTGTTCTACAGTCAGCGCCAAGATTATAGTGAGTAAATGTAATATTTATTCATTATGTAATGCTAGGAAGCTTTGAGTAATTAGACCTCTAATTACCCAAAAGTAATTACGGCCTCTGCAGTAACCCAGCGAAGGCATCCTCCTCCTAAATGTAAAAACCATACAAAGGAATAACAACTTTAAAATGTTTATTGGCTTTTTAGCTTATTTTAGCGTTCACTGATTAAAGCATTAGCCGCAGAGGGTACAGTGCCCCAAGATAGATAGTCAGAGCATGGGTATCCCTTAAGGTAGATATCCTCAGCAGGGTGTATCCCTTAAGGTAGATATCCTCAGCAGGGTGTATCCCTTAAGGTAGATATCCTCAGCAGGGTGTATCCCTTAAGGTAGATATCCTCAGCAGGGTGTATCCCTTAAGGTAGATATCCTCAGCAGGGTGTGTAACAGAAGTGTACTTCTCGGCCTAACGCGAGACCAGTATTTGCGTCGTGCGCTCACAAATTCAAACATTCAAAAACAGAAATCCATTGGTGGCGCAATGTGGTCTCTGAGGCTGTGGTGGTGTTCCAGCCTCATCCACACACTCAGTGGTCTACCCGGGCATCTTTTGATGGTTCTTCACTCTGAACGTGCCCATCAGATTTCTTTTATCCGTTAAAATAAAGACGTTTGAATTCGCTCGTTTTCTTAAATTTCTTACCGTGTTTAAAGTTGACAGTGATATTTGGTAAGTGCAAGGTTGTGGAGAAGCTGAGGAAGGTTCTAGGTCACCAGGCGCCTCAGGGATCTTCCCACATTCAATCCGGTTTATCAGTGATGGAGAATTTCCAGTTTAGTTTCACTTTGAGATGACAAAGGAAGTTTCCCTGCTATTTTTAAACAACCCCTGCCTAGAATGTGGTAGTGTTCTCGAGCTTCGGTAAAGGTGGAGTTAAGCATGCAAAAGGTAGTTAACATTTGTTAAAATGTGCCATGTAGTTAAAATGTGCCTTAACATTTATAATACCGTGTGTGTGAGAGTGATTACCTAAGTGTAGTTACAGGATGAGAGCTACGCTCGTAGTGTCCCGTCTTCCCAGTACTCTTTGTCGTATAACGCTTTGAAACTACTGACGGTTTTAGCCTCCACCACCACATCACTTGTTCCAACAGTCCACCACTCTGCTTGCACAAGAAAACTATCTAATATGCACAACTAAAACTATCTAATATTTTTTTCGGCACCTTTGTTTCCTTAGCTGGAATCTGTGTCCTCTTGTTCGTAAAGTTACTGATTTCAGGAATTCTTCTTTGTCAATTTGGTCGATTCCTGTTGGTATTTTGTAAGTGGTGATCATATCACCTCTTTTTCTTCTATCTTCTAGTTTTGGCATGTTTAACGACTTGACTCTACTCCTCATAACTCTTGTTTTTTTCAGTTCCTGACGCCATTTTGTAGCATGTCGTTGTATCTTTTCCAGTTTATTGTGTGTGTAATTACAAGCTGAACTTTAATATTTTCACGGCTAGTATAGCACAAGCACTATATTAGGCCTAGGGTTGCTAGGAGAGGTTAGGTCAAGTCTTTAGGAGAGGTTATTTGTGCTTGGTTAAACAGTTCCCGGTTTGTCCAAATTCGATCATACAAAAGTCAGCTTACTGGTGGTCCATCACTACATACTGGAACTTTCCATCCAATGGTTACTGTGTGTGCGTTCCAGGGCGGCGCTCCTAGCAGTGTAGTGACGGCGCCCCCGCCTCAGTACTGCCGCGGACCTTGCCACCCATCCTGCTAACTCACTCACCTGCCTGGCTTTAGCATGCTATTTTAGTATGATTGTGAAGAGTTCACCACAGGGCACACGACCAGGTTCAGTAAGTAGCCTTGGCCGTTCACCAATGATGTCACACCTAGCCAGCCGCGTCACTATCCCCCCTCTCCCCCTTCCCCAATCCCCCATCCCCTCTCCCCCCTTCACCCCCCCCCCCCCGTCCCTTGAAAGTCGCCCCGCACCTGGATAAGGCCTATTATGCCTTACTGATATTGTGTAGTTGATTTATTTTATTCCGAGGTAACATTAGGGGGATATTATGCATGTAGATCACTTTCGTTCTAAAGCGGTCAGGCAGATGGCTCCCAGGTTGTTAGAAAATCGCGAAGGTTGTGAAGCGTGGGAATGTCAAGGTTAGCACCGGCCTGCTGATGCCAAGTTGGTGTTGTTGTTGCTGCTGCTGTTGGAGGGAGTGGTGGTGTGCTGCTGCTGCTGTTGTTGGAGGGAGTGGTGGTGTGCTGCTGCTGTTGTTGTTGGAGGGGGGAGTGGTGGTGTTCTGCTGCTGCTGCTGCTGTTGTTGGAGGGAGTGGTGGTGTGCTGCTGCTGCTGTTGTTGGAGGGAGTGGTGGTGTGCTGCTGCTGTTGTTGTTGGAGGGGGGAGTGGTGGTGTTCTGCTGCTGCTGCTGTTGGAGGGAGTGGTGGTGTGCTGCTGCTGTTGTTGTTGTTGGAGGGAGTGGTGGTGTTCTGCTGCTGTTGTTGGAGGGGGAGTGGTGGTGTGCTGCTGCTGCTGCTGTTGGAGCAGCTTTATAATTACTATTGCCCATTTTGTCAACAACACTAATGACTTACATAAATTCAACAACATTGAGTTTGTGAACTTGATTATATTGTTTAATGCCTCCATGGCCATCACCTACGGAGTGAAGCACCACACTGCTGGTTAATCACCGTCCATCTCCGTATCTGTAGCCCAAATAAATCTTCTCCCTGATCAAAGTCGACATCCTGCCTCGCCCTCTATCTACGCAGGCGCCACACAAAAACTGTAATTAACCTGCAGAACACTATCAACGTTACTATACAGTACGTCATACCTTGAAGGAAAGCTGTCCACTACATTAGCGACTATAAGAAATATTGCCGGAACAACTGTGGACATCTTCAAGAGAAAACTGGACTGTTTTCTAAGAGAAGTTCCGGATCAGCCGGGCTGTGGTGGGTATGTGAGCCTGCGGGCCGCTCCAAGCAACAGCCTGGTGGACCAAACTCTCACAAGTCAAGCCTGGCCTCGGGCCGGGCTTGGGGAGTAGAACTCCCAGAACACCATCAAGCAGGTCAAGAGGATATTATTTTTTCGTAAATTATGCCCCGGAGGGTGAGTTCATGGGGCAGGGTCACCCATCCTGTGAGTGAACACAACCATGGCGGCAAGCACAGTGCTCCTTCAAGAGGGAGAGACTTCGATGCGTTGTTCATGCTGTCACCTGTAGCTTGACGCAGTTGATACTTAACTGTCTCTAGTGAAGATACTCAAGCAAGGAATTAACATCTTACAACCCTCAAGATTGTGTTTTTTTGGCGGTTGAAACTGCGGGAACGTTTTAAGGACAACATTTTTCGTTGACAAATTCTTTGCCCTGGCTTTCCTCACTCGGTGTGGGATTTATTATACTACACCTTTCTAATGCGTCTTAGATGGGCAGTGTGTGTTAGGTAGTGATCCAGACGATGTC